>NC_057419.1:15765136-15855635 GCF_019320065.1 Cervus canadensis
CCTTCAAACACTTAAGTTTAATTGCTGTAGCAATTGGTCATGATCAGACCTTTGGTTAAAAACTGCCTCAACGATCCTGTCTGTTCTTATATTTTGGTGCAGATGAAATGGTGCATATTTGTAAAGTGCCTGGCAAAATGCTTGGCTCATAGTAGATACTCACAAGAAGTGTTTGTTAATAACACCCCTGTAGGCATTCCTGTCCTTCTGCATAATGAGAAGATGGGAGAGAGAACTAGCAACCCATCATGGTATCTCTTACTGGTGGAAGTGCCCTTTTTTTGGTTTTTGTTTTTAATTGCTTTACAGTGTCGTCCTGGTTTCTGCCATACATCACCATGAATCAGCCATAGGTATACATATGTCCCATCCCTCTTGAACCTCCTTCCCCTCTCTCATCCCATCCGACCCCACTAGCTTGTCACAGAGCACTGGGTTGAGCTTCCTGTGTTACACAGCAACTTCTCATGAGCTGTCTGTTTCACATATGTTCATGTATCTATTTCAATGCTATTCTTGCAATTCCTTCCCCCCTCACCCCCTGCCGCTGTGTCCGTTAAGTCGGTTCTCTGAGTCTGAGTCTCTGTTGGAACTGCCTTTTCATATACCTCCCAGAGATTATCATACACATTTCTCCCAGAGACCTTGTCATCTAGAGCTGATGTTTTTTATGTAGATGCAGAAGTGTGTGATGGCTTCATATAACAATATAGAAAATAGGCTGTCTCACAAATATGTCCATGAAGCTAAGCTTCTGTTTTAGGAGGCTCATCTCTTCTCTTGCACTCTGACTTTGGTTGGACATGGGAGTATTAGAATAAAGATGGCATTATGGGGACTTCCCGTGGTCCAGTGGTTAGGACTCAGTGCTTTCACTGCCATGGCTGCAAGTTCAATCCTTGGAGAGGGAACAAGGTCCTGCAAGCCACCTGGTATGACCAAAAAATAAATTAAAAAGATGGTATTATGCTTATTGTTTTTGTAAGTGCAGGACAGATTTTGAATTACAGTAAAAGAAAAGTAACTGTAATAGTTTAATTTGCCAAGAGATTCTTTTCCCTTTAGTAATGTGGCAGGGCTGCAGTCCCATTGATGTCCATAGCTCAGGAAAGCATTTCATTCCCTTTCCACACACATTGGTTGACTTCCTCCTGTGCTGTTGGTGCGTGGGTACAGTGAAAGTGTCTGGGGTTACAAAGATGAATAGGACATCATTCTTGCTCTTGAGAGTTTTCTAGTTTGGTAGAAGAGACAGACAGATGAAGATATGATTACAGTGCCACATGGAAGTGAAACAGCAGAGATGTAGCATGGTTTGCTCAAGCTGGTGCTTACCGTCTCCTGGCTCAGTGTATCGCCTCCAACCTCTGTGTTTAGGGTCCTTACTTTGAAAAAGGAGGGAACATTTACACTACAAAAATTGGCAAAGGATTCAGACAAGGTGGAAAATGGTGCTATCCCACAGAGTAAAAATACAACATAATTATAAATTCTAATTTGTGAACATATAGGCTATCTCCTTTCAAAGCTAAATTTTAGATCAGACATATGTGCACCATGACTTACTTTAGGATTTTAAAGAAAAAAAAAATCTGGGTGTAAGCCTGTTCCCTGGTGGCTCAGACGGTAAAGAATATGCCTGCAAGGCAGGAGACGTGGGTTCGATCCCTGGGTCGGGAAGATCCCTAGAGAAGGAAATGGCAACCCACTCCAATATTCTTGCCTGGAGTATCCCATGGACAGAGGAGCCTGGTTGGCTACAGTCCATGGGGTCGCAAAGAGCACACAACTCAGCGAGTAAACAACAACAATGACGACAAATCTTGGCTGCTTTTTTTTTTTTAAGAGCTGCTTGTTAAACATTTACCAGCACACCACTGAGTGTCTATAAACTACAGAGTGAAGAGAAGGGATTACTTTGTGTTGGGACATTTGGGGAAGCCACAAAATAGTGGTGACATTCTGACCTTGTAGGATGCAGTAGGAATGGGCCAAAGGAGAGGAAAGATGGATGAAACTTTGACAGGGCACAGAGCCTGTGAGAGGAAATCCCAGCTCATATTTTCCTCAGAGGTGATGACAGCAGAAGGCAAATGCAGTCGTGAGAAGCTTCTGTTGAAGGTGATAAATAGATACGCCTTGGGACTTCACTCTGGTGATATTTAACAGCAGCGGCCCTGGGTACTTTCCTGTGTCCTGGGGCTCAGGGTACACCTAGGGCAGGAACAGGTACAGTAGTTTTTTGAAGTGAATCAGAGTCCTCTGCACTGGGATAAAATGCAGATTCCCAGGCTCCTCCTCAAACCTATTGATTAGATTCCCTTGGACTCACAGTCCCAGGGACTGGCATTTTTCACAATGTCCCCAGAAGTTTCCTTGGACAGTTAAGTTGGAGAACCAGTATTTTTGTTTTGTTTTGTTTTGTTTTTGAAAACGAGTATTTCAAAGCCAGTCCATCCGTGATTCTCCACTGGGCATGATTTCTCCCTTGGTGTTGCCTGGAGACATTGCTGATTGTCATGACTGTGGAAGGGTTCCTTGTATCTGGTAGTCTGAGGCCAGAGACACTGCTTGACATCCCCCAGGGCACAGCACAGTGCCCCCCAAAGGAGAATGATCTGACCCCAAATGTCAATAGGGTTGAGGCTCAGAAACCCTGGTCTAAGTCATAATCAAGGGCTCTGTAGTAAATACATGAAGAGGACTGAAGTCTAGTTGTGTCACTGGGTGGTTCCTTACCTTGCTAAGATGGGGGGCTGGAATGGGGTTATGGACCTCCATGTCCAGATATGGGGCCACCACGTTTTCTTGGAACTGGACAGAGCTGACAACTACTGAATCCATACAGATGATACACTGGAAGCTGCTCATTCATTGATTTGCTAAGGTTTTTTTTTTTTTTCTTCCCTCTGATACCAATTTTTTTTCTTTATTGAATTATTCTCACAAAATTTTTGCCACTTCTTTGGGAAAAAGCTTTGCTCAGCGTGTGCTGTTTTTTTTTTTTTTTTTTTTTGGCCATCCAAAAGACAGAGTGACCTTGAGACCATATTGCTTAAGAAGTGAAACGCGTTCCTGTTTATAGAAAATACAGAAAGCAAACTTTGGACATTCTTTTTCAAAGAATTTAAGTTTAAATTACAAACTTAAAACTTCAGGGTTTAAGTGTGTAAGAAGCCAGCTCTCTTATTGAGATTCTGTCCAGCTTGTCTCTTTGAATAAGTTCACCAGATCAACCTTGTAGGTAAGGTGAACTTGAGGGAAAGGTAGACACACGTCTTTAAATTTTTTTTTCTTCTTAACCAAACCTCAGTGCCTATTTTTCTAATAACAGTTTTATTTAAAATTGTGCCTTGGGCCCTTATTGGGTAAAGATTCTCGTTCATTTGCCGTGTTTCAGCAGACTTGCATACTCGTTCCCATTAAGACCCGTCTCTTAGACAGATGCACAGTTCATCTATATGGAAGCGAGGTGGATGACATCCTCCCCCCAACCCCGAGTGCTGATTTCGGTTCAGGTGTTCTGAGTAACAATTAGGTTCCCTCCCCAGTGTTCGGTGCGAGATACCCTTTTCGAAATCCGCCTGGGTCCTGCGTGTGGCACTTTTCTGCTTGCAGTCGTTTTGTCCCTCTCAAATGCTTGCGTGCTTTTAGGGAGCTCTTAAAAGGCCAGGCCTTAAGCTAGTTAAGCTTTGAGGCGAGCCGGAGCTGTGAGATAAGAATAGAACGCATCTTTTACTCCGGGAGCTGGGGAGGCTGTTTCCAGCTGCTTCCAGTCATTGAAATCCTGAAAGCTCTCTAATCCTCGCGGAGGCAGCCCCTCCGGCTCCCAGGGCCCACCCCCTTCTCCTGATTGGCGAAGCTCCTCCGGGGCCCCCGCCAGCCACCTACGACGTCTCTGAGACCCGATTTGAAATAAGAGCCAGGCGGTCCCCGCTTCCCTGCGCCCGACTTTTCATAGGCTGGGAAGCGAAGCTTGAGAAACTTGACGTTGTCTTGGGCAGAGTGCGTGTAGCAACAGATCAAAGAAAAAAGGGGAAGAAAACGTGTTCTCAGCTGCCTGGGGAACTCGCTGAGTTGCTTTTGTCTTGCGGGCTTCTGCTGGCTTTGGTGTTTCCCCTCGGAAGACCGCGGCGTGGGCTTCCAGGCGGCTCGCTCCCTGCTGGATGGGTGATGGAACTCTAAACATGAGGCAGGTGAGCTCAGGGGGCTGCAGGGGCGGGTGGAGAGGGAGGGCGCAACGTGGGACCCCTGGGATGTGACTCCGGAGGGCTGGCCGGATGAGCAGATGCCTGGCCGAATGGATCCATTTGGCGGAAGAACGGGACTGCCTTTTCCTAAAGTAACCCATGAAGCAGATCTCCTGAGGTTCCCCCCACTTCTGCCTTTAATGGGGATTGGCGACGTCAGGCAGTCATTGTAAAAGGCTTAAACGCGGTTCGTAGAACATGTAGATCACTTCCAGTTTGCGGTGGCTGGAAGGTATTGTTCGGGATCTATCTGAAGCTCTGAGCCTCTTTTCTGTGCTTTGGGTGAGAATAAAGACAACGGAATATCCTGAAAAAGAATTGAAGCGGGCCTCTTATCTCGTTTTGGCTCCCCATCCTGAGCGCTTACTGTGTTTATGGCTGAGAAGGTGGCACCAGCCCGAAATGAGCACAGACAGTCCTTCCAGGAAAATTGTGTTTTTCTGTTCTAGCAGTTGTGAAACTATTATTGCTTCTGGACAGGAGAGGACAGCCCTGAGAGTAGTGAGCTGAGAAAGGGCTTGGAGATTACTTCCATGAGTCTTTGAAAAGAATTCTAAACCAGCAGCTTCTTCCGTGGCTGCGGGGCATGATGATAAAATTTCTTATCAGCCTAAGTCGAGGTTTATAGCTCTGCTTGTAAGAAAAGCAAAAAGTGAGTGTACAAAGCCAAGAAAAGGGTGTGATTTATAACTCAACCAAAGTTATAAAAGAGTCTTATGTCAGTATTTCAATATCAAGATCTGTACTCATTTAAGGGGCAGAGAAACTGGAAAAACATGCTAGTAGGCTGGCAAGGGCAGAGAACTCCAAGAGGGGTGATATTGACTTTGCCAGCTCTAAGTAAACGTGGGTGGGAAAAGTTAGCATCCATGTTACCACCAGGAAAACTCTGCACTTTTTTCTTCTAAGTGGGTTGGGCACTCACCACCCTGCACGCTTTGGGGTAAGTTGAGTTGCATAAGGAGCAAACTTTCTGTTTCGGGGCTGGAGTGAGGGGGTTAGAACTTTCCCTTTCCTGTAGTCTGGGACAGTGAAGCAGAGGGTCAGGTTTTGAAAAGACCCTCTGCCTTCTTGCCTCTTTGCCTGCTCACTAAGCAAGTGTGCTTGCTTGGCAAGTGGCAGTGAGTGCAGAAAAGCAGGCTTACACTAGCAAGCACTTGTGTGTTTCCAGTGAATTGCTCTTCCTCTTGCTGGAGACTGGGGCCGTTGATCAGTTTCAAGTTCTGCAAACTCACGGCTTGACCCCCCTTCTGTTTCTGTTGAGCAGTCCCGATGGGATGAGGGAAAGAAGCAAGAAGCGTAAATGGAAAGGATTTAAGCAAAGGAAAAAGGAACGCAAAACATTTTTGACAAAGGTCCTGGGCTGGAACAAAGAAGTCATTTGATCCGTTGCAGAGCCACCTGTCCTCTTGGTATCTGAGCTTACTTTTCAGAATCCCTGTTCCCACACAATTCCTCTGGAATGGAGGCACTCCCTGTGGATGCCAGAGGCATGCTGTCCGAAGCTTGGCACAGGTTTTCCCATGCCTTGCTCCTTGTGGCATTCGCATAAATTGGACTTCAGCCCAGTTGTGAAGTTTTAAGGGTACACATGGAGTAACTCAGTCATTTAATGAATGGGCAGCTTTTCATCCCATAACTGTATGTCCAGTAATTTTTTGGCCTGTTTGGTACTTGAAAAGAGGGTGGACTAGGGGTGGGATGACAGACAGGGAGAGAAGTGGGGGATGGAGTCAGGGCTCTTCGGAAGAATCTAGGCAGTTCCAGCGACTTGGAAATGTGACACGTTGTTCTGCAACAGGAATGTGGAGGGGAGTGAGATGGTGGAGTTACTGGCTTGGATTAAGCCCAACTTGATTTGAGTTTCTCTTCAGGGGAAACTTGTGTCCAGGTGGGGTGACTCGCACCCACCCGTGAATTTGTCATCTCAGCCCAACAGCTCCAGTTGGGCTTGCAGGGTTAACTATCAAAGAGATCCATGTGTCACCAGCTCAGCAATGAAATCCAATCTCTTCCCCCAAGGAGTGATCCATCCCTAGGGCTGCACAGACTCTGAACAATAGCGTGGCAGCCAAGAGACCCCCGCCCCTGACTAGCCACAGCGGGTAGCCAGAAATGGCCAGCAGAATTAGAAAGCTGCCTGACTGGCCATGAGATTCAGAGGGCTTTTGCCTTCTGCCAGGTGGGAGGAAAAAGAACCGGTGCAGAGGGATAGTGTTCTTTGAGGATTCCTAAGGTCACGCTGAGTTGGGCCAAAAGGAAAGGGTGAACCTGATTTGCCTCTATCAGGAAGTCATTTTTAAAGCGTGTGCCAACCTTTCTCTGCCCACTGATCATAAATGGGAAACTTCTGAAACTTCCTTGAGCAGGAATTTGCTGTGTTCCCAGGCAAAAAGAAAGGCACGGCCACCTGTTCAAGCAGCCCAGCCAAAAACAACAGGTTTGCCTGTGGCATTCCCACAACTGCAGATGCCCTCCTCAAATGGCACACCACCCATTGTCCCTGCAGATGAGAAGACCAAATAATTGTCTCTCAAGCTAGGGGGAAAAATCAGGTTCTTCAGACAACATTGCCTACCAGATGTATTTTGGGTTTTTAATACGTGATGGTTTTAGGAAACACTCCAAGGAAAGTGGGTGCTCACTCTATTTCTCATGGACTGAAATCATTGCAGTTGCCTGTAGCATGAAGGGAAAGAATGAGGTATTAACCAGCGCTTTAAGCAGCTGCTAAATTCTTGCATGGCTGGGATAGTGCTATTACAAGGAAGTTGTGACTCAGTTTGATCAGTTTTGCATTCTTCAGATTCGAATTAAAATGCCCAAGGACATCTGGTTTAATAATGAATGTCTTTGTATTAGTCTTTCCTTTGAGGATTAGAGAGTCCTTTATAAACACGATCTATTTATTCTCTGCCATATCCCCAGGAGAGAATGAGATGGCAATTTGATCCTCATTGAAAAAAATGGTGAGGTGAAGGCAGAGAAAGGTGAAGTAGAGAGATACAGGGCAAAGTAGGTACAAGCCTGAAATGAATGCTACCCAGCTGGAAAGACAGACAGCTTGCACAGGCTCAGCTCAGAATGGCCAGTGAGTGGAGGGATTAAAGGCAACTCTCTTACAGCTTCCCTTTTCTTATTCTATAACCAGCATATATTGTCCCAAGTGTGTTTCATGGTTTCCTTCATTTGAAAGTCAAGTCGATAAAAGTGTAAAAGGCATTTCTGTTCTCATTTGTCCCAACATTGAGATCAGGCAGTTTTTATGACATCACCTAGACAGATACTGAAACTAACCAGAATTTAAAGTCTGTATCTGAGACATGGTCCTTTCACCAGATACGGTAGGGTTTTTAAGTTATTGCACATGATTTGGAGGTCCAGTATCTTCAACACACCTTAGAATCTTCATTTATTCCCTACTGTCTCTCCTTGGCAGGGAATTTTATAATTGTGGCTTGTTGTCAGATTAAAGATCTTTATTGGTTGTGTTGAAATAGTTTTTTCTAGTTGGCTTTTCCTTGCCATTCGTTAGGACCTGTGCTTGTAGTTAGCTTGACTAGGGACCGCATAGGCTGTGAGCAAATCCTTTAATTGGTACTTGCATGTTATCCTCAGACATTCCAGCAAGTTTTAAGGCTAAGTGTGTATGTGGATGTCTCCTGGCTTTGATCCCTTGTGTGGTAAATAGACATCCAAGGTAGCCATGGCAACCTGGGCTGTGCATTGGTGAAAGAGGGGGATTTGGTCACTGGACAAAGAGTAATTTGTTTGATTAGAAAAAGGTGGGACCGATCAGGGCATTTTTTTTTTTTAACCTTCGTGATTTAGGGATCACAGTTCATCCAAACCATTTAGATTTTTCTCAATAGGCAAAAAGAATGACTGGCTAACTGCAACCAGTGTATGTTGCCGATGTAATTTAAATACTTTTTTAATCAAGTGGTTGCTATTTTCAAAAAGCTACTAATAAAATGAAAGGGAAGTCCAAAGTATTAATATCAGTTTTCCTGTTTTACATAGTATGAATTTTCAGAGCTTGGTGGAATTTTAAAAAGAAATACCCAAAGCTGTTTGGGCGGTGTGCATTTCAGTTATCCACCTGCAGATGTCAGGCTTGAAGTGTCTATGGTGGAAGGCCAAGTGCTGGACGCCGCTACTGGGAACTGGGATCAGTCAGAGAGAATTGCTCAGCTTTTTTGGAACAGTTAGTTAGTGATTCTTTAATCTTATGACCAAAGCCATAGATGAAACTGAGTTCATTCAAGGAAGAGAATATCAAATACACCGTGATTAAAGAAAGGGCTCCAAAAGCCAGGTCAAATAGGAAGCTAATCTCCATTAAGATACGGGACAGTTTATCAACACGATGCTTTTTGGCTCATTATCAACTCCTTTTATTTCACATGAAACCCATCTCCGAGGTTTTGTTGTAGAAGATTGTTTGCCTCGTTTTATGAAGCGGCATAGAAATTTCTTTAAATGGAAGGACAAAACATTAGGGACTCTTCTGGATCCACATGAACTTTTTTCCCTCCAGGGAAAGATATTTCATTGACATGAGCAGGAAAGTTAATGCCTACAGAAGATCATGTGATGTTAAAGAGGTCAGAAAATTTGAGGCACTGGAAAAAAATAATGCTAAGGGAGGACCTGACTGTAAAACAAAGAAAAACCACAAAACTTTAATAACTTATGTGCTTTGTGCTATAAAAGAGAAGTTCTCGGGAAAAAGAGCAACAAAAACAACAAAAAGGAAGAGGTGCTGGTCATTAGCAGTAGATTTTCATATATAGTCAAATATTTATGATTTTGTTGTTTAATTGCTAAGTTGTGTTTGACTCTTTTGCAACCCCATGGACTGTAGCCCACCAGACTCCTCTGTCCATGAGATTTCCCAGACAAGAATCCTGGAGTGGGTTGCCATTTCCTTCTCCACTATCTATGACGAAATAGTACAAAAAGGAGAAACAATATACAGATTCTCCTTCATTTCTTATATTATTCAAGGACATTTACTGAGTACTTACAGAATTAGTATATTCATTTAGTTCATTCAGTAAAACTACCCTAAATGATTCCCTGGAGACTCAGCGGTAAAGAATCCACCTGCCAATGCAGGAGACTTGGGTCCCATCCCTGGGTCGGAAAGATCCCCTGGAGGAGGGCATGGCCAACCACTCCAGTATTCTTGCCCAGAAAATCCAATGGACGCAGGAGCCCAGTGGGCTATAGTCCATGGGGTCAAGAAACAGTCAAACACAACTTAGTGACTAACAACAACGACAACAACAATAAATGATTATTATATGCCAGGCCACTTTTGGGTTGCAAACATGATTTTGATACAGTCCCTGCACTCAAAGAGCTTTTAATTTTATGTCTACTTTATTATACCAATAGCACAGTGTAAGTTATGCATGGGTAAAATGCCTGCTCATTAATAACTATATTTATATGATTAAGAATCCACTTAATAAATTGATGGTGGCCAAAACTTTACTGAACTGAGAAAGCTTGAGAAAGGATTTGTAATTGTGAGATTTAATTTTTACCCATGTATCCATTTGTGGGAATGTATGAATTCCTAGTTTAAATAAATGTATGCTAATTAGCAAACAGTCATTTAATTCATTTTTCTCAATAGGGAAAAATAACTCATAGGTGGTGGTCCTCCAAATCTAGGAAGGCGAGATATTCTCAGAGTTCGTTGTTTGAAATCCAGAACACTTTCCAGTGAGAAATCGTGCCTAATTGGGACTAAAACACTATTTTAAGAAATAACCAGTCTGACTAATGACAGATGGAGTTCTGCATTTTGCGGGCACACCTCCACGTTGCATAGGATGGAACATAGAGAAGGGGTTGTATACTTTCGCTAATAGGCCAATCTTAAAATACCTGAGGTAGGAAAAGTTTGCACTAGTTTTCACCTTTTTCCATGTTTCTGGTATCCTCTGGGTTGCACTGGGATATCTCTCCCAGACATATCCTAATACCCAATCAACCGAGCTTCCATCATTGCTTCATCTTCCCTCCCTCCCCTCCCTCCCCTCCAAACCACATTCTTGTTTCCTCTAGACAATGGTCTTGACCAGATGTTGGGAGAAAAGCGATGTGAATGTGCTAAAACTCATGACTCTTTGCCTTTTAACCCCCAGGATGAATCTTTTTTTTTTTTTCTGGATGAATCTTTAATTGGGGACATAGCAGGTGCTAGAGCCTGGAGCTGCAGAAATCACAAATGCCCTTTCAGGGACAATGTTTGTGGGCAGGGTCATACCTTGGGCAGACAGGACTTGCTGGTGTGTGTGCCCAGGGGTCAGACCTCTTCACTAGTTCTTTTCCCAGCATCCTGCCTGAGTTTCTGGACTCCCTGGGGTCTTTGTGAGTGACACCTAGGGGGCCAAGTAAGGGGAGTGATGTCATTTCTGGGTTTGTTGTTTGTAAGTACAGCTTTGTACGCTGAGCACTGTCTACTTGGATCAGAGTAAATGGAAAGGATATAGCTGCAACTTCCTCTTATCCACACAAGTGTTGGAAATGGTATATTTATTTCCAGTTATTCCTTTGTCTGCCTATCTTGGGACTGAGTTAGTCAAGAGCATGAGTTAAAATACCTCTTAACACATTATTGACCAGGAGATTTTTTGCAGGAGCTAATGCCTGCGGCTGGTGATTTGTTTTGTAAGTGAATGTTGAAACATCTCAAGTCAATAATGTTTGGGTAACAATAGATGTATTCATACATCTCTGGTCAGTAAGTTGTTCATTACCTTGAAAGCTCAAGTCCAAGCACAGTGCCTGACACACAATAAGAATCCATAAATATTTTTTGCCATTTGCAGCAACATGGATGAACCTAGGGATTGTCCTATTAAGTGAAGTCAGCCAGACAGACAAAGAAACATCATGATATTGCTTACATTGTGGAATCTTAAAATTATATACAAAGCTAAAATAGGCCCACAGACATAGAAAGCAAAATTACAGTTAGTTACAAAAGAGAAAAGGAGGGGATGAATTAGGAGTTTGGAATGAATATATACACACGACTATATATAAAATAGATAATCAGCAAGGCCCTACTGTATAACACAGGGAACTATACTCAATATTTTGAGATAACCTATAAGGGAAAAGAATCTGAAAAAAATAGTTGTTTAGTCACTGAGGCATGTCTGACTCTTTGCGACCTCATAGACTGCAGCACACCAGGCTTCCCTGTCTTTCACCGTCTCCTGGAGTTTGCTCAAACTCAGGTCCATTGAGTCGGTGATGCCACCCAACCATCTCCTCTTCTGTCGTCCCCTTCTCCTCCTGCCTTCAGTCTTTCCCAGCATCAGAATCTTTTCCAGTGAGTCAGCTCTTTGCATCAGGTAGGCAAAGTAGTGGAGCTTCAGTTTCAGCTGAGTCCCTTCAATGAACATTCAGGGTTGATTTCCTTTAGGATTGACTGGTTTGATCTCCTTGAAGTCCAAGGGATATTCAAGAATCTTCTCCAGCACCACAATTCGAAAGTATCAATTTTCTGGAACTCAGCCTTCTATGGGCCAACTCTTACATCCATACATGACTACTGGGAAAACCATAGCTTGAACTATATGGACCTTTGTTGGCAAAATGATGTCTCTGCTTTTTAATACGCTTTCTAGGTTCATTATAGCTTTTCTTCCTGGGAGCAAGTGTCTTTTAATTTCATAGCTGCAGTCACCATCTGCAGTGATTTTGGAGCTCAAGAAAATAAAATTTGTCACTGTTTCCACTGTTTCCCCATCTATTTGCCATGAAGTGATGGGACCAGATGCCATGATCTTAGTTTTTTAAATGTTAAGTGTTAAACCAGCTTTTTTACTGTCCTCTCTCACTTGCATCAAGAAGCTCTTTAGTTCCTCTTTGCTTTCTGCTATTAGAGTGGTGTCATCTGCATATCTGAGGTTATTGATATTTCTCCCAGCAACCTTGATTCTAGCTTGTGCTTTATCCAGCCTGGCATTTCACATGATATACTCTGCATATAAGTTAAATAAGCAGGGTGACAGTATACAGCCTTGACATACTCCTTTCCCAGTTTTGTTCCAGTCCCAGTCCGTTGTTCCACATCCTGTTCTAACTGTTGCTTCTTGACCTGCATACAGATTTCTCAGGAGGCCAGTAAGGTGGTCTGGTATTCCCATCTCTTGAAGAACTTTCCACAATTTGTGATCTACACAGTCAAAGGCTTTAGTCAGTGCAGCAGATGTAGATGTTTTTCTGGAATTCCCTTGCTTTTTCTATGATCCAACGGATGTTAGCAATTTGATTTCTGGTTCCTCTGCCTTTTCTAAATCCAGCTTGTACATCTGGAAGTTCTTGGTTCATGCACCGCTGAAGCCTAGCTTGAAGGATTTTGAGCATTACCTCAAAAAAAAAATAGTGATACGTGTGTGTGTGTGTATGATTCATTTGGCTGTACGGCTGATACTAAGACAACATTGTAAATCAACTATACTTCAATAAAAAATAAAACTTTAAAAATAATCAATATTTTTCAGGTGCATCCTGGATGAATTTTGACAGGAAAGAAAGTGAAAAATGCTCTTTAAGATCAACAGAGTATGAGAAAGAAAGGGCATTAGAAAGGTTGGGGGAACAGCATGAACTGAATAGACTGCCATCAGAGAAAAATGAAAATAGTTTGCCATTGCTTAACCATCTAGTCCTCTCGGTTGTGTTCTGGGTGAGGCCACAACTCAGAGTGTGGCAGGTAGCTTGTCTTATGTACTCCATGATGGGGCTACAGAAGTGATTAAGAAAGGGGACACGTCCTCCAACAGCTCAAAGCCTAAAAACAAAGACGGAATCTGCTGCTTGCTCTCATTGAGCCAAGCCTGCTGAAATTTTAGCGTTTGGTCCATGTGCAGTGGGTTTATTTTGCTAGGTGAGTGGCATGTCCAAGGTCACTCAGCAACTGAGAGCCTATTTCTGGAAGGACTCTGAAGCCTTCCACTTTATCCCATGCATATGGCGGCCACATTTTCTGCAGTGAAACTCAAGTCATATGCTGGACACAGCATTTTCACTGTTTCTGGTGTGACAGACTATCTGAGAGTTATGGTTAAAATGATGAAATAGAAATTTCTGAGAGGTTGAGTGGTTTATGGAGACAACAGGACTAATACATTTTCAAAGGGTCCATATGGTAGACTGTGTTATCTGTTATCTATCCAGTTTTGAGGTGTGCCTTCAGTTGTATGTATTTTGAAGTGATCTTCCCTAAACAATTAGGAGGAAAGGAGCTGTTTGACAAATGGAATTCGTTGAGTACCCTGCTGAGTTCCCAGTAGTTAGATGAATGGCCAGAAAAGGCGAAATGTAAATGAAAGACATCACCCAATATTAGAAGTCTACACAGGATCAAGTCTCCTATAGGAGCTGTGTTAGGAATTCAGACAAAAAGTGCTGATTAAAAGTTTAGCATTTGTGGGGTAAAGTGTTAGCACAGAGGAATGCATTACGTTCTATGAGGGAGCAAAGTTTACATTTAGAACGGATGTCTCCTAGATTCCCCATCTTATTCTCTATTGACTGTACCACATGCCTTCTAATTTGGATGCTTTGGGATCATGTGCTAATTTAATGAGCTAGTAAGTTCCAACAAATTGGCTAATAGGTTGATGGTTTATAATGAGTCAAGAATCAGCAAAGATTATATCACTTTTAGGAGAAAATACTATCCAAAAAATCCAGGTAGTCTTGTTCTGTGTTTTTCTTTTTTTGACCATGCTACAGGGCATGCAGGGTCTTTGTTCCTAGACCAGGGATAGAACCTGTGTCCCCTACACTGGAAGTGCAGAGTCTTAACCCCTGGACCACCAGAGTCCCCCAGTAGTCTTATATTTAGTTTTGTGCTATTTTGTCTATATAATCTTGGCTCTGATTTTCGATACGCATGAAAATGTCAGAGAGGAACAACTGGGTGGATTATGTTTCCAAAGAAGGTTTAAGGAGTGAGATGAGT
This sequence comes from Cervus canadensis, assembly GCF_019320065.1. Taxonomy (NCBI): domain Eukaryota; kingdom Metazoa; phylum Chordata; class Mammalia; order Artiodactyla; family Cervidae; genus Cervus; species Cervus canadensis. Next base: position 15,779,387 of record NC_057419.1, read on the forward strand.
CCTTGTTCTTTTTTTTTTAACAAATGAGTCAGCTGAGCTTTGTGGAAATAGTTTAGGAAAGTGAAATGGGAACAATTAGAAGGGAGAAGAAAGTGTGCGTTGTTTCAATCAACCTGTGGGGAAAGTGGAATAGAAAAATTGTCTATTCAGTAAGTGACTCGGTTTTTTCATTGGTCAGTGTTTCAAGCAGATTTCTAAAGAAATAGTGATGAGGCAGCCCTTTGCGTATGGCTGTGAGCTAAAGAAGGAAACCAAGTTATAATAATTGATGGAGAGGAGTATGACTTTCTGAGTAGAGAAAAACATGATAGTAGACTATTCAATAATGAATATTTATTGCTTAATGCTTCTTAGCCTGGAGGAGACACTTTCTGAATATTTTGAACAGTTCCCCTTTCTAACATTTCAGCTGTCAGAATTGAATAGTTCACATGTAAACTACATTGTTTTGGTTTAACTAACAAAGAGTGATAAGACGTGAATAGTTTGTGACAGCCCGAACATTGATAACAGAAGACATTAATGCCTGCAGACACAGCCTACATGGTAAGATTCTGGGAGCAAAAATGCTTATTATGTTAGGCCAACGTGCTTTGACCTAGTTTTGCTTTTCTGCTTGGAAATTATGTCAGGATTCGTTACATCATCCCTGTGGATGAGCAATTGCACGTTCTTGTTTATTTCAGCATCATTTTATTCGCTTGTGTATTTAGTTCTGACCTCCAAGAAGCCAAACTAATCCTCATTGACTTGCCTTTTCCTTTTGAAATGAGTCTCCTGCACGCTTAAGAGAGAGGATTTTATGTATTAACAAAACAATCTAGGATGCAGTCTTCAAAGACATGAATTTCTCCTTGATCGGAGCCACAACTGCCCTCTTGAAGGCTCTAAGAGGCCAAGTAGGGTTCCTTTCTTTGTCTTATGGGGATGGTTCAGATTACTGTGCCAGAGTTGAATAACAAAAAAATTAAATAAGACAGGGAGGTTGATGGGGTACTTCTCAGCCCATCATCTTTAAGTTTGTCCATTGCATATTTCTCCTTTCTTCATCCAGTCAAAACTGGCCTGACATATTTTTCCTATTTAACATTTTTATTGAATAATTTTCGAAATGAATTATTTCCTCAGTTGATTTCAAACACATTTCCCCCTTGCCATTTAATACTTTGTATCACGAGGGGAAAGAACCGTTTAATTCTTTCATACATTTATGAATTCAAATCTTCAAAGAGTGTGAGTTCTTCCACTGATCCATTGACATCGAATTTACAAGTATAATTTGCTACCAAAAGACCTTGAACGGTTTTTGGTGCGCACGTTTTGGCATTCCTTATTAACAAATGTAATCAGGCAAAAGCCCGCAAGAATATGTATCCGTGGTTCCTCTTGAAAAATCGACCATTTGCTCTTGTTTTCTAATGAAATCCCTTTGTTGTTAGCTCCTTTGCAAATCCGGTATCTGAAAGCAGAAAACCTAAGAAGGGAGCGTCCCCTTCAAAGCATTCCCAAACCCACTGAATTTTAACCAGGTAAATTGCTGATTAGCTATGGATCATTTAAAGAAACAGTATGAAAGTAATTGGGACAGGCACAAGCCCTAACTGTGATCCCAGGGCGCTTTAGAAGTTGATTGAAACAGTCAACGCAGAGGATTCTTTTCCTCAACTGGTCCTTAAGCTAATTTGAATACAAGCATCTTGAAGAAAAACTTCTTCAGAAGATTTCTGGAACCCCTAATTGGTATACAAACACTGTCACTTATAAGCTACCTAAAATGTGAAATAGACTCTGCAGCTCCTATGGTGATACTCATTTCTAGGTGTGGATGGCATACTCCCAGCATTTTTTTGTTATTATCACAGGCAGATACAAATATTTCCCTCATCTTACAGAAACAGTGCCTTCTGTATAGCCTATGTACACCCTATTTTTTTCTGCTTTGTAATTTATCCTGGAGATGTTTTCATAACAGTGGACAAAGAGCTTCAACAACCACATAGCATTCTGCAGTGACAGCATACCATAATTTATTTCATTCTTCCCTACTGGTCACATTGGTTGTGTCCAATCTTTTTTTTTTTAATTTATTTTTGATCGGAGTATAATTCCCAAGTGGCACTAGCGGTAAAGAACCCGTCTGCCAATGCAGGAGATGCAAGAGACGTGGGTTCGATCCCTGAGGTGGGAAGATCCCTGGAGGAGGAAATGGAGGCAACCTGCTCCAGTATTCTTGCCTGGGAAATTACGTGGACCGAGGAACCTGGTGGGTTACAGTCCACAGGGTCGCAAAGAGTCAGGCATGACTCAGCTCACACACACACACACACACACACACACACACACACACACACACACAATTGTTCTACAGTGTTGTGTTGGTTTCCGCTGTAGAACAGTGTGAATCAGCCATAAGAATGCATATAACCCCTCCCTCTTGAGCCTCCTTCCTACCCACCCCACCCACCCCGCCATCCTACCCCTCTAGGTTGTGGCAGAGCAGCAAACTGACTTTCCTGTGTTAACAGCAACTTCCCACTAGCTATCTATTTCACACATGGTAGTATATTTATGTCGGTGCTACTGTCTTAGTTGGTCCCACCTTCTCCTTCCATGCTGTGTCTACAGGTCCGTTCTCTACATCTGTGTCTCTATTCCTGCCCTGCAGATGGGTTCATCAGTACCATTTTGTAGATTCCAGCCTTTTGCCAGTCTTTGTATGTCCGGTCTTTTGCCGTAAAAACAGAAAAACCTCGAGCATTGGTCTGTTTGTGTGGGACAGATGTACCTGTATTGTAAATCCCTAGAAATGGAATTTCTGGGTCAAAGGCTACATTGCAGTTTCTAATTTTGATCAGTCAGTGAAGTTGCCTACTCGGGGTATGCGAGTGCTTCCTCAGGGCCTCCTCAGGACAGTGCATCGTCCACCTTGGGCATCTTTGTCTATTTGCTACCAGAAAAGAGGTCATGCTGTGTACATTTCTCTTCTGAGTGATGTTGAGCATCTTGGCATATACTTCAGCACTATTTGCATTTCTTGTGCAATGTCTGTTCACGTCTTCCACTTCAGATTGCTTTTGATGTTCATTTTTCAGGCTACATACCTTTATCATCATTCACCAAGGAGATCTAGCTTGTTGACTTTCCCCAAGTATGTTCGAAATAAACCAAAAGGGGATCCTGTAGTCATGTAGCTAATTCTGATGATTTTCTATGAATGGAAGTGGGGCTGGTTCACAGCAAACATTCATGCGAGAGTCTGGATTTCTAGGCCAGTTGGTCACTTCCTCTTCCACTCTGTAGCCAGCGACTGTCAAGAGGCTGAACTTTGTAAAGCAGAGATAACCTCCAACATGTGGAAAGCTTGCTACTGAGGGTCTGCTTTGGGGAGGATGCGTCTGTCGTTAGTACTCAGTTTGTTGGAATTGTGACCATTTTCCAAGGAAATGAGAGCTTCCACTTGCAATACTTAAGATCCTGGAAAGTCTTTAAGGAAATAGTCTCCACTTTTCCTGTCAGATTGCTAAATGTCAAGATGCGTCACTGATAAGAATGATTTTAATATTTCTGCACAGTGTCGTTCTGTATCACCCGTTTTGAAGACTGGGGCTTTGTGATTTAGACCAATGAGAGAATTTTTGTGCTGGTCTGAGGTTTCAGTGTATGTTTTTTCATTTAGTACGGAAGATTATTTAGTGCTTAGAAATATGGAGAAAAAGTCTTTATCACTTTATGGAAATGGTCCTATTATTCAATCATGTGTGATTGTAGTTACTGCCCTGTAAAATAGAATTAAAATACAAGCAATAATCATAATACCTATAAGTTTGTTGTAAAGATTGAGTTACTATTCATTTACCACTTAGAATAGCACCTGATACAGAGTCAGTAAGTACTATATGTGTGTGTGTAGTTTTGAAAAAAATATTTATTATTTATTTATATGGCTATGCTGGGTCTTCATTGTGGCATGCGGGATCTTTAGTTGCAGACGCAAACACTTAGTTGTGGCTTGTGGGATCTAGTTCCATGACCAGGGATCAAACCTGGGCCCTCTGCATCAGGAGTGTGGTATCTTAGTCACTGGACTACCAGGGAAGTCCCAAGTGTGTGTTAACTAAAGTTAAAGAATGTTGGTTGTCAAGAATTGTGGAGTCTGAGACTTTATCGCACTTGCCCACCAGCAACTTAGCCTGCCACTGTTTCTTGGTTGTTGGCAGAAAACATGAGACTCCTGGATCAGAGACAGAGGACTTACTACTCACAGCACAGCAAGTGGCATGAGCATCGTGTTCACGTCCTTTCTCCTTGCCCCCCAAGTTTCCCAGAAAAGGACAGAGGACCCCAGATGGATGTCCTGTGCACAGAAGAATTGCCTCCCAGATGGGGCTACTGAGCTGAGGATCTCTGGATTTCTTGTGATTGATAGGAAGCACATGCCTGCCCATTGCTCTGGGAGCAGACATGATCTCTATGTCCCAGGGTCATTAGATAAAAGATGTTGAAAAGATCATCTGGAACAAAAGCCAGCAGCAGCGCCTTTGCTCCTAAGATGTGCAAAACTCAAGGGAGCCCTGGAAATTTTTTTCCCAATGATAGTCCAATGAAGTATCTGGATCTTTGCTTCTCAGAGCCCTAAGAGTTCTGCAGAACTACCTAGAGCTGGAAGAGGGAAGAGGTACAAGAGCAAGAACCATCCTCTAGTTTCCTGCTTTTCCAGTAAGAAGATCTTGGATGTGTTCTGCTTTTCTCCTCTCCCAGAATCTTGGGCTTCCGGTTAAGACTTCCTTGGAACAAAGGGATCTTTATTTAGGGAGAAAAAAAAAGAAAAAGAAAATGCCAGGTCCAGTACAGTGGTGTTTGACATTTTGACAGCGATAAAGTCGTTGAGAGAATCACTCCAGGCAGCAGATTGGGAAGCACAGTATCAGAGATCCTTTGGGGAGGCCCCTGATGAACCACTTCCTAGCTCTGTGACCTTGGGCTGATGGCTTAAGCCTCCCAAGTTTCCTTACATATAAAATGGCAATGCTATTACCATCTCCTGGGGTTTATGTAATAACTAAATGAAAAATGATATATAAAAAATGAAGTATAAAGCACTTACAGTCTCTATTTGTTGTATATTGGGCATTTAAGAAACATTTGGTTACTTTCTCTTTTGGTGGAAACAAACTGAGGGTTTCAGAGAAGTATTAGTTTTATGGACATTTCCACTGGTTTAGCCATGGAATGGATACGTACCTAGCCACACAGAGACATGCATATGTAGATGCATGTACATGCAGTAGGGTAGTGGGTTATATGGATGTAATAATGCTCTCAAGGCATCTCTTCAGGCAAGTATCTACCTCTGTGTGTGCATACATATATAAAAATACCCCTGTAAAGTGTGAGAAAACTCATTTGTTGCTGAAAAATATTCCATTGTAGGACAGACTTTCCTAATATGCTGAAATAATACCAAATTGCATTGATGAACGTGATCAATCATCATTAGTTTTCATAGATTAAAAAAAATTACTCTGACATTTGTTAAAACAGTAAGGAAGATTTTATTCAGGACTATTGCAATAGCTGTAGGGGAGGGAAATTGGAATTCAACTCTGAATACAGCAGAGACGACTGGGAATTCATAGCCAATGAACAGAGCAGAGGGATCAGTGGATGGAAAGGTAACTAAGAGAGGACATCAAGGGTAGGGGAATTCTTGCTAAACCAACTTAACAGGGTTCTTACTGAAGACAGGCCACGGTGATCTGGTCTCAAGGGTGGGGGATTACCTCTAGACGGACTTAGCACAGAATTCTTGCTAACACTTGTGATGTACAGCCCCAGCTAGGACAGAGGTCAAGGTTGAGGCTTAGTCAAGAGGAGGGCTCAGAGAAGCCTGACTAAAGTTTGGTTGAGGAAAATCTTTGTCACATAGCATCACCTGAGAAAGCTTTTCTTCCTCATCTTTTCTATTCTTAACAGTGGTTAGATTCTTTTGTGTATTATACATCTTATATTTAAAACTATCTCAGAAATGAAACACTAACACTCCTGTTTATGTAGTTATATCCTGAAAACAAAAGTGAAATACTGAGTGGAATAGTAAATATAAAAGGTAGAAATGGAAAAGAATGTATTTTACAGGGCATGGTGCCTAGAATTACCACAAATTAGAGCTGAGACTCTAACACTGATCAACCCTACAACTGTGAACGTGGTTTTTGAATGCTCTTGTTTCCCAGGGCTCTGTTGATATGGAAAGATAGTTTTAAAATAATTCTGTTTTAAAATAATTCTAGAGCCATAGGAAATTACAAAACAATATGCAAGGAAGTCCTATGCGCTCTTCCTCCACCTCATCCCCCATCTTTAACCTCTGGCAACCAATAATCTGTTCTCCATCTCTATAATTTTGACCTTTCAAGAATATTATATAAATATAATCATATATAAGATTGGCTTTTGTTTCACTCAGCATAATTCTCTAGAGGTTCATCCAAGTTGTTGTGTCTGTCCGTGGTTGTGGTGGTTTAGTCACTGAATAGTGTCTGACTCTTTGCAACCCCATGGACTGTAGTCTGCCAGGCTCCTCTGTCCATGGGATTCTCCAGGCAAGAACACTGGGGGGGGGGGGTTGCCATTTCCTTCTGCAGGGGATCTTCCCAGCCGTGGGATCAAACCCAGGTCTCTTGCATTGCAGGCTGATTCTTTACCCTTTGAGCCACCAGAGAAGCCATATTTACTTATTTATTTATATTGCTGTGCCAGGTTTTAGTTGTGGTGCAAGATCTGGATCTAGTTCCCTGACCAGGAATCAAACTGGGTCCAAGTTCCGACCTTATTTTTAATTTAGCCATTCTAGTATGTGTATAGTAGTATCTCATTTGTTTTTGTTTTTTTAAAGGTGCAGAAATATGTCATAATCTAGTATAGGTGTGTTCATGTCTCCCAGGTAAAATTCTCACACCCAAATGGGCCTATTTCCCAGGTTTGGCTGCCCATCTGGGCACTGCTGCTAACTACTAATCTCTTCAAATTTTTTCCACATTATGGTGGAAGATTAGTGCTTCATGGAGAAATATAACAGCCCTTGTTTCTTAAGTAGCTTATACTCAGTGCTTTAAAATATGAATTGAACACACAAAATGAAAAGACTTCATCTGCGTGGTTTTTGTTTTACTTTGTATTGATTTTTTATCACTTATGCTGATTATCATGATTATTTTAACAGATATACAATCAAACAGATATTAAAATATCTTTATAAAATGAGTTACATCTGTACGTGCATAGAAAATTTTACTGAGAAATTGACTTGACTTTCTGTTCTGACTTGTTTCTCTTAATTCTCTAATAGTCGAGGTTTTAAGGCATTTAAAGAACTTTAAAGCAGGCAAGAGAAAATGAAGTTGGTTTTTAAAATTTGAATCATACTTATATGGTAAAAACAATTTATTATTTATCATACTCCATTAAAAATATTTACTCATTTTTATTTTACTCACTTTTGGCTGTGCTGGGTCTTTGCTGCTGTGCATCGCTTTCCCTAGTTGTGGAGAACTGGGTGTACTCTCTAGTTGCGGTCCAGGGGCTTCTGATTCTGGTGACTTCTCTTTCTGTGGAGCACAGGCTCTAGGGCTCACAGGCTCCAGCAGTTGTGGCACGCTAGGCTTAGTTGCTTGGCATCATGTGGAATCTTCCTAGACGAGAGGTTGAACCCATGTGTCCTGCATTGCACGGTTAACCTCCAGGGAAGCCCATACTCCATTTTTTTCCCTTTAAGTTATATTTATAAGGTACAAGTATGCTTTATGCTTATTATATCTTAATATGTTACATAAATATATTTTTCTGTTTTAGAATTGAAGTGAAGTTGCTCAGTCATGTCCGACTTTTTGCGACCCCATGGACTGTAGCCTACAAGTCTCCTCTGTCCATGGAATTTTCCAGGCAAGAGTACTGGAGTGGGTTGTCATTTTCTTTTCCAGGGGATCTTCCCAACCCAGGTCTCCCGCATTGCAGGCAGACACTTTACTGTCTGAGCCACCACAGAAGCCCTTTTTAGAATTTTAATTTTAGAATTAAAGGATAGTAAAAACGATTATTGTATGAAATACTATTAGTGGTAGATTCTTAGTATTAGAATTAAAATCTATATTTTATAAATACATATAAATTACAGGGTACTGAGAATAGGATAAACTATAACCGTCTGTGAAAATTAAATGTTCCTCTATCAGTTATACCATTTCAATTCAACTTCATTCTTCACCCTTCCTTCATTTTATTGGGCTTCTCTAGTGGCTCAGACCAGAGAAGGCAATGGCACCCCACTCCAGTACTCTTGCCTGGAAAATCCCATGGACGGAGGAGCCTGGTAGGCTGCAGTCCATGGGGTTGCTAAGAGTCGGGCATGACTGAGCGACTTCACTTTCACTTTTCACTTTCATGCATTGAAGAAGGAAATAGCAACCCACTCCAGTGTTCTTGCCTGGAGAATCCCAGGGATGGGGGAGCCTGGTGGGCTGCCGTCTATGGGGCCGCAGAGTCGGACACGACTGAAGTGACTTAGCAGCAGCAGCAGTGGCTCAGACGGTGAAGAATGTGCCTGTAGGAGACCTGGGTTTGATCCCTGGATCAGAAAGATCCCCTGGAGAAGGAAATGGCAACCCACTCCAGTATTCTTGCCTGGAGAATCCCATGGATGGAGGAGTCTGGTGGGCTGCAGTCCATGGGGTCACAAAGAGTCGGACATGACTGAGTGACTTTCACTTTCATTTTATTAGTAATAGCATATAACTTGTTACAGCGTGCTTAAGAATTTGGACCACAGTTACCATTAATTCACAGCTACTGTGGCTGTACCTGTAAATGATGCCACTGAGCTGTATGGTAATACAAATCCCTCAGAAATGCTGCAGTCCTCCTTTTTCAGGAATAGAGATTATAAACTGCCTGGGGATATTGCTATTTGTAGTGAAGGCATGGCCTGAAGTGTTCTTGTTCTTTTCTGTACTCTTGTGTTCCCTGCAGACTAAACTCAAGTAACACTTAAATACTGCAGAGGCTCTTGGGAGTGTATGAGTAGTTTTTTTTTGTTTTTTTTTAATTATTTATTTTTAATTGGAAGATAATTGCTTTACAGTATTGTGTTGGTTTTTGCCATGTATCAACATGAATCAACCCTAGGTATATGTATGTCCCCTCCCTCGGTGTATGAGTTTTAATAAGAAAATTTACCAAGAAAATATACAAGTAAAAGCACATTGACCATTGACTCCCCAAATAATAGAATACATTTGCAAATGTATTTGTTTCATAGTATGACAAATTATATGCAAAAATACTTGAAGATGCTTTACTCTATTTAAAAACTGCTCAAAGGGCTTTGTAGATTATGCTGAGAGAAGGCTTTGGAAGAAGAAATATATCTGCATGAGCCAAGAAAGTGAACCTCCTTTGTTTATAGGATTATAGAGAGGAATTTTTACATCTAAAGAGAGAATACAAATTCCACATAGGCCAAAATCGCCCACCTTGTAGAAAGTCATACCCGTGTTCTTTATGTGTTATTCTTTCAAAGAGTGTCTTTAAAGTTACAACATTATAACTTCAGGCATCCTTCATTTAACTTTATTTAAGATCTATATTATGATAACTTCATGCACACTTCCATTTCCTATACAGTCCTTATGAACAGAGCAAGAGATTCATTTATTTTGAGAGTTACATAGCAAAGAATTGCTGAATCCAAAGTAACATCCCTCTAATTTCCAATATTTTCTGGCAAGCTCTGTTTTAAACGTATGATGCCATGCGATAAACCTAATCATGTGACCTTGGTCCCCAGCATTCTCATATTTGCCTTCCCTTCTTTTATATGACTCCCTGGTAGCTCAGATGGTAAAGAGTCTACCTGCAATGCAGGAGACCAGGGTTCAATCCCTGGGTCAGAAAGATCTCCTGGAGAAGGAAATGGCAACCCACTCCAGTATTCTTTCTTGGAGATTCCTCTGGACAGAGGAGGGTCGCAAAGAGTTGGACATGACTGAGTGATTTCACTTTCACTTCTTTTATATACAGGAAGTGTATAAGGTGACCTTTTAGGGTTACATGATCTTCTTACAGATTGTGATTAATTTGCAGAGGTAATCACAGCAGCTGAACATTCACTCAGATCCTTAAAATGTCAGTAAAGAAAAGAAACCTTCAATTTTTGGCAATTCTTTTAAACAGCTCTTTGAATTGAGTCCTTGAAATCTGTACAGTGGAATTTTCCCCAGTGTTAGCCCGAAGCTTATTTACCTACCTGTTGAATAGATGGGTTACTGAATTAATTAACGGAAAGTAAATTGTTTAAATGTAACGTATCGGTTATTTGGAATAAAAATATCACTTCCATGTAATGGAACATCATCATTGAAGTTGTGGGAGTTTTCAAATACTCTTCAGTTCAGTTCAGTTCAGTCATTCAGTCATGTCTGACTCTTTGCGACCCCATGGACTATAGCCTGCCAGGCTTCCCTGTCTATCACTAACTCCCAGAACTTGCTCAAACTCGTGTCCATCGAGTCAGTGATACCATCCAACCATCTCACCTTTTCCCTCTGATAACCATAAGTTTGTTTTCTAAGTCTGTGAGTCTGTTTCTGTTTTGTAAATAAGTTCATTTGTATCATTTTTTTTAGATTCTACTTGTAAATGATATCATATGATATTTGTTTAAAAAAGAGTGTAATACTAACTAGCTGGTGAAAATCTCCAACACTTACCTATAAATGTTGACTAACGCTTTCCTTTTCATTTGCTGACTTGTGACATAAATCGTGGGAAGATTATGTTACTGTTGACATTGAGACCTCTTCGTTATCACTTTCAAAAACATACCACCCCTTGGGGTTGAACCATCATAGCTGCTTTAAACTATATCTGTCCGAATGGGTTCCCATTCACCATCCTTGCCAAAGAGTCTACATCCTTAAGAGTTAAAGGTCTGGTCTATCTCTTCGAACCTTATGCTATTGGAATTCCTGTAATGCCACCAGCACATAAGGGCCCCAGGGATGCTTCCATGGCAGGGGTGTTCTGCCAAGGAGACCCCTTCCAATTTGGGACGTCATTTGTGGATACACAGTTTTTGTCTTCAGGTGAAACCTGTTTCTGTCTCCTGATGGTTTTTACCCACGTTTGGTTCCCTCTACACAGCACGGAACACCTGCAGTTACTCTGTTCTCTGACAACACTTCAACGATAAAGCTAACAAGACCATACGTGTTTGATTTAGACTGTATCCTTCAGGATCAAGCAGTGTTCATAAGTACACATGTCCAACAGGGAAAGACTGTCCATGGGAAAGACTCACCTGATTGGAGGAAAGAGATAGCATTTGGCTTCCAATACCCAGTGACCTGAAGGCTGCTATTTTAAATTCTCGCTGTCCAGATTATCGGGACTTTGCCTGGCTTACTTCTGGAATGGAAATTCTGAGTCTGTACTAGTAAGCGAGCAATAACATGATGGCAGACATTTAGGTACAAGAAAAAAATCATTAATGGACAAGGTTTGAATTTTTTTCCTCAGCTTGTCTGGTACTCCGTGGATATTCACAGTATCATGTGGATGTGTGTTGTGGAACTCAAATATGTTAATCAAATAAAGGAGTGCTAAGATGGAAGGGAAGAAAATAGGGGGCAGATAAGTAGGAAGAGTGTGAGCTAATAGCAGCTTTCTTCAGATATTTAGCAAGTTGAAGGCCAAATTTTATTTTGAGCATCTTAAGAAATTACATACTTTTTAAAAATAAAAGTATCTGAGAAATACAGTATGTTGCCTATACAATGTGTAGGGGTTTGACAGATCAAGCCAGAATCTAATGAAAAGTAGAGTTGTGAAGATCTGAATCTGAAAATCTAGTGTGTTCTTCCTCATCTAGCACAGTGCTGGGCATACACCAGCTGCTCTACAGATATTTATTGGGTCAATGATAGGGTGAGCACATGGAGGCTGGCTGATGCCTTGAATGGCATTGCTCAGCCTCGGGTGTCCCTTCGGCTGTAAGAAAAGTCTGTGGTCTATTTCCATCATTTCAAAAAACAATTGGACAGTTATTACTTTGAAGTGATTATTTTCATCAGATACTTCTGGACTAGGAGAATTTGCGAAGTTAAAAGTGAAGAGATTTTAAAAAATATTCTGCTAAGTGGGAGAAGCCAGTCATAAAGAGCTACATACTGACTGATGTGTTTATATGAACTGTTCAGAATAAGCAAATTTTATAGAAATTTAAACTAGGTAGGATTTCCCTTGTGGTCCAGTGGTTGAGACTCCATGCTTCCACTGAACTAAGGTCTTACATACTGTGGGGCATGGCCAACATTTTTTTTTCAGAAGGTAGATTAGTCCTTTGTCAGGAGATGGGAGGAGGGAAGAATTGGGACTGATATTGGGTGGTGTGACTGACGTTGGGTGGGTGTTTCTTTTAGGGGTGATGCCAGTGTTCTGGAATTAATGGTGATGGCTGCACTTCTCTGTGAAGACACCAAAAACCCCTGAATTGTACAGGTTAAATGGTTGAGTTTGTGATCTGTGAATTACATTTCAGCGAAGCTGTTTTTAACAGTATAATACTGATAAGCGCAGCACTCAGTATTAAAAAAATAAAAAAGAGGAGGGGATGGTAGTGGTTAAAAGATCAGGAACCACTTGCTAATTGTTTGGTAGAATTTCTCCCAGATTTTTAAAAATACTCCTATTCATTTTATACTGTCTCTCTAGAGGGTTGTTGTTCAGTCACTAAGTCAGGTCTGCCTCTTTGCAATCCTATGGACTGTAGCCCACCAGACTCCTCTGTCCATGGGCTTCTCCAGGCAAGAATACTGGAGTGGGTTGCCATGCCCTCCTCCAAGGGATCTTCCTGACCCAGGGATTGAACCAGAGTCTCTTAAGTCTCCTGCATTGACAGGCAGGTTGTTTATAACTAGCGCCACCTGGGAAGCCCCTATGTATATATTGCTGTTGTTGTTCAGTCGTGTCCCACTCTTTGCGACCCCATGGACTGCAGCACGCCAGACTTCCCTGTCCTTCACTATCTCCTGGAGTTTGCTCAAACTCATGTCCATTGATGCATCTAAAGGGTTTAAAGAGAATATTCCCACAACTGTAGAGAACGGAGGTGGACTCTATTATTAGGTAATTTCTTCCTTCCTCATTCTCCCCAGATCAGGAAATGTGTGAGTGTGTAAAAGTTAACAAGGGCAGTAGTGCTCAGAGCCAAGTCATGAGATTTCCAAGATCTATGGACAACCCCGGACGCCTAGGGGAGCAGAGTTTTGAACTGTTTGCACCATCTTCATACTACCTAAATCTAGGCCAGGGATCAGCAAACTTGTTCATAAAGGCTGGATAGTAAATATTCTGGGCTTTGCAGGCCATGCAGTCTCTGTCAAAACTACTCAACTCAGCCATAAACAGTCGGTAAGCAATCTGAGGTGATTGTGCTCCAGAAAAGCTTAATGTTGTTGACTCTGACATTTGAGTTTCATATCATTTTCCTGGATCACAAAATATTAGTGTTTTTAATGTTTTTTTTAACCACCTCAAAATGTACAGACCATCTGTAGCTTCTAGGATACAGAGAACAAGCTGAGGGCTAGACTTGGCCTCTGGTGGTCCTCTGGTCATGGTATGCAGACTCTAGGGTAATGGGTTAGAAAGCAGTTTGTTGTGAAGTGTGTTAAATTCCTTAAGCCAGTGTACATCTTAGAGCAACAAATAATGCCGTGTGATTGCAGGTTGAACTATTGAGAGACTTAATTGTCACAGTCAGCTTGTTAGCAAAGGAAGAAAAATCAGCAAATAGGATCTTTACTGAAGTGTTTTAAGACTATACTAATGCTATGTTGTGTGGTTTTGAGATTTTTATTTTAAAGTCAGAGAAGGTATGGATATCTTGAATGCAGGCCATTAAGAAGTCTGCCAAGGCCATGAATTTAAAGTCCTAGGAATTTTTCATTGCCCCTGGCTGCTGAATTGTAACAGCAAAGTTATTCATTCAGTTCACATTAAAAAAAAGTCAACAGTGCTTCTTTATACTTTATCTGCATTTGATACACTTCCAGAAAGATGATCTTTAATTTGACTAATGAGTGCATCCATTGTCATTTTAATGACAAGTAATTTACAGAAAAAATAGCTCTTCAGCAAGTATCCTTAAATCTGGAAGTAAAAGTCCCCAGTTTTCCATGAAGGAGCAGTTGGTGTTAGACAGCTCCTGCAGGATGTGGCCACTGGAAATACTTCCTGAGTAATGAACCGGAAATGCAAAAGGAAGAAAGCAGTTTGAAATATGTTGGCCATTTTATATCATAATTTTTGAGTTTATTTTCTGATTTGAGCACAAGTCACAAGTTGCAGAACATGGAGATTTGGGGGAGGTCTGGCCCATTTCCTGCAACCCCATATAACCCTCCTCGGTTCTGTCATAGAAGTTTTTAGATCTATTAATTTGAAGAAAATTGAAACCCATATTCACTAGGATTGTAAATAGAAAATTCAGGAAAATAATCAGTTTTTGACCTCACCACAGTTTTCTGCAGAAATTTCACTCTTTAACTGAATTTTTTGGTGCATAAATAAGTCCCCACTGAGGCCAGAGTTCTAAGCAGACCTTATAGATATCTAAGATGAAGTGAACATGGGCTCTGTCCTCAGAGGGCTTGTGGTTCACTGAACCAACAGAAATATCCTAACAAATATACCTACTGCAGAACTTTCTTCCTAATCCTAAAACTCTTTTGCTGTTATTGGTTGGAGTAATGAATGTGGCATTCTAAGGTCAAATGTAATGATTGCCACATCCTACCATGCTCTGTTGCATGCTCTGTTGTCAAGACTAAGTGTTAGTCACTCGGTCATGTCTGACACTTTTGTGACCCTATGGACTGTAGCCCACCAGGCTCATCTGTCCATAGGATTCTCCAGGCAAGAATGCTGGAGTGGGTTGCCATTTCCTCCTCCAGGCGATCTTCCCAACCCAGGGATCGAACCACAGTTTCCCGCATTGCAGGCAGATTCTGAGCCACCAGGGAAGCCCATTGTCAAGGCTAAAGTCTGTCTTAAAGAAGGTTAACTATGGCTTTGTTCTTGTGGTAACAGAAGAGATAAAGAGATCATTTACAAAGCTACCTCCTGAAAAATTGAAAGTATTTCATGCCAGCCATTGCCTGGGTTCATCTCACAGTGATTTTTAGCTGTTTGCACAATCCAGATTCTGTTATTTGGGCTGTCACTGTTGCTTTTTTTTTTTTTTTCCTTTCTTGCAGCTTCATGAATTAAATTTTACTATTGTTGTAAGTCACCTCAGTCATGTCTGACTTTTTGTGACCCCATGGACTGTAGCCCACCAGGCTCCTGTGTCCATGAGATTCTCCAGGCAAGAATATTGGAGTGGATTGCCATTCCCTTCTCCAGGGTGTCTTCCCAATCTAGGGATCAAACTCGTGTCTCTTAGGTCTCCTGCACTGGTAGACGGGTTCTTTACCAGTAGCGCCACCTATTACTTTTACAAATGGGTAAAATGAAGCTTCAGAAGATTAAAACATGCAACAAGTACAAAGGTGATAAAGTACTGTCGGCATTCACTTATCTGGCTTCCATAGGTTCAGCCAATTGCAGATTGAAAATATGCTGGAAAAAGAAAATTCCAGAAAGTTCCAAAAAAGCAAAACCTGAATTTTCCAGGCAGGCAACTGTTTACATAACATTTACATAGTAGAACGAAATCATTGGGGACTTAGCGAGATAGATGAAACATTCTAGATGTAGGAAAAAAGCTCTAAGTAGCTAAAAGACAATTGGAGTGCAATACATCAGATGGATGCGTGAGCTGGTGAAGATGCTGAGCATTCAGTAAACCAGGTAGTAGAAGGTAGGAAGACAGGTAAGCATTGAGAACTTGATACTTGATCATTATGTGGAAGGTAATGAAAACTTGCTAAAGTACAATTGATCAGAGCAGGGATCAAGAGCTAGGACTTGACATGCAGGATTGATTCTCAGACACTTGGGATGGTCAGCATGAGACCCAAGATTGGAAGCTGTATTTGAAATGGTTGTTATTGACCAGGGTCTGTGACCTAGGAGACAAATGTTGCAAGGATGCCATTTGTTGGTATGATTGTAGAGAAAAGTATATTAGCTTGGTATGGTTATGTAACAAATTACCACAAATTTAAGGGTTAAAACCACACCTATTTGTTAGCTGTTGGTTCTGTAGGTCACAGGTCTGGATGGCCTGCTGTGTTCTCTGCTCAGGGTCTCATGAAGCTGGAATCAAGGTGCTGGCCATGCTAGGCTCTCATCTGGAGGCCCTGGGGAAGAATCTCCTACCAAGGTCACTCCAGTTGTTGGTAGAATTCATTTTCTTGCAGCTGGAGAACTGAACTCTCCATTTCCTTGACAGCTGTCAGGTGGGGTCCACTCTTTCTTCCTAGGGGGCACCTACATTCCTTCTCACATGGCCATTCATTCTCAAAGCAGCAATGGCACTGTTAATCTTTCGTGTATTTAGAATCTCTCTAAGTTCCTCTTCCACTCTTGAGTGGAAAACTCTCTCAGCTTTTAAGGGCCTGTGTGGTCAGGTCAAGCCCATCTGGATCATCTCCTCCCCCTGATGTCAACTGTGCTTATAACACAACACAATCAGGGGAGCAATATCTCATGGTCCTAGGTTCTGGGGATTAAGGCAGACATCTTTGGCCACCATTTCTGGCATTCTGCCTCCCACAGAAAATGACTAAGGTTTTCATCTCCTACTTTACTCCTTTGTAAGCTGTGTTGTCTCTGATAAAAGTCGGTCCACTCTCCTCCAGGGTTAAAGGGCAGGTGAGAAGCATTGTAACTTTTCCTTCCGCCCCGACACTTGTTTCTTCCTGCATGGAAATCTATGTCTTTGGGCATTCTCTGTATGACTGCCTCCTGGATGTGGGTGCCATGAAACACCCAGAGGGTCCATCAGTTTGGTGTATCTCAGGGTTGTTGGGAAGAGACATATTGGAGGCCCAAACAGCACAAGAGGGCAGCACAGAGCAAAAGCTCATAAATGTTGAAATGCAGACTCCTCTGATCCTAGGCCTTTCAGATGTGATATGTCCATCTGTCTTCAAAGCATCTTCTTTCCCAACATGGCACATATAACATGAGCTGACCATAAGTGTACCCCAAAAACTCAGCTCTCGAAAGATCTGCTTCTTGGAACCTCATTTTCTCCAACTTAGAAATGGGCTAGAATTCATTCAAGGGTGAGACCTTTAAAATGGAAAAATTCATCTTTTGAATTCCAGCTATGTAAAGGTCCCCGTTTACAAGCCTGATGGTGTGGTACAGTGTTTCACAACCTCTTTTCTTTACTAATCCACCATGGAGCCTTTTCAAGCATGTTTTCCTAATTTCCCCCTCCGTGAAATTTTAACACTACAACTATATTGTATGTCTATTTACATATCTGTGATTTGTGCATAAAAAGTAGAAGATTTTTTGCTGCTAAGAACTAATTTTCTTTCCCTGGAGGCAGTATCTCTCTCGCTGACAGTGCGTGTTGTAATGGGAAGAAGGAAATTGCTCAGATTTTAATATTTATTAAATCTTCAGTATGCATGGTCTATTTGAGTTGGCATTTGGCAGTAATACTTCAGTTGTACTAAAACATACTTAAGATTAATCCTGAGGAATCAGAAGAGTCTCTAAACATGAAAAGTCACCCAATATTTTATATTTAATGTAACAACTAGCAAAATCAAATGTGAAGTATGATTCTATTTTTGTGGATAAGATGTATAGAAAACTGGCTGGGGAGATTGGTCTACCAAATGCCATTTCTTAGTGGTTACATTTTCCTCCAGGCATTTTGCTTTGGGGGAATTTTATAAATGAATTCATCTCACAGTTGCATCAAGAAAAGTATTACTAGAGAAGGGTTAACCCTTCTTCTTCTTCTTTTTTTTTTTTTTTTTGCCTTCAACATTTAAAGTGAATGGGCAGGATCATCCACATGTTAGCAGAAAGAGAAATTTTTTGCATGGTCCACTCATGACTCCTTTAGCTCTCAAGAGGATCTTGTGCCTCCAAGTTGATTGTTGTATTCTTCCTAATTCTGCTTGAAGGCATGTACATTATTTTCTGCAGAGAAATGCCACCTACAAGAGAGTATTTCTTCTCTTCTCACCAGGTTTTGGTATCCCCAGAGTCCCCTTAGTCCTGTTTACTTTGGATATTTCAGGACTTACTGTAGGATTTAACTGTGGTGAGTTTTTAAGCCCTGTTTTAAAACTCATCAACTGCCTCTAATCTTAGCAAAATGTCAGGTTAAACTTTTGACAGGTTTGGGCGCTTGACATTTTGTAGCCCACTTGGAGTTAGAGGCCGCTTCCATTGTGAGCACCTTGTTCCAATTTACGTCAGAGGGAATTATGTACAGGTCAGGGCTGAGAGCAGCTTATAATTAATGGGATGGACAAGTGGATTTTTCGTGTTTCATAAAATAAAATGGAAATCACCTGTGCTTAGAACAGTTGTGTGTTCTTAAATATTTACATTTATTCTAGTAAACATTAATTATAACTGATCTATTTCTCCTGTGAACTTGCTAACTGGGAGGTCAAAGCCATTGTTCACTGCTTAGAAAGGATGTATGACAAGCTGGTTATACATTAGGAAAGAGTAGTTGGGGAGATACTGGTGAGCGAGCTGGTGGAAGTAATTCAGTGTTAGGTTTTTGTCCTAATTTTCTCTCCTGTTTAAAGCATCCACTTGCCAATATGATCCAGATGTCAGTCCTTTTCAGGGAGACTAGGGAGTGCTTAGCTTGTGAGATTGGTGAAGACACATGACCACTGCATAAGTTTTAGTCATCTTTTATTTAAGTTCAGAAGTAGCTGAAGCACTACCCGAATTTACAGCATCCAAATTTTCTTTACATTTATACATCAGAAACTTCCAACTCCTGGTGGATATAGCAGCAGTATGTTCCTGAGGAAAGAAGTCTTTTGAGTCAGAAAAATCCAGATTCTAAACTGGACTCTGCCCTCTGCCAGCTGTGTGGCCCAGGGCTGTATGCTTAGTCACTCAGGCGTGTCTGGCTCTTGGTGACCCTGTAGTCTGTAGCCCACCAGGCACCTCTGTCCATGGGGATTCTCTAGGCAAGAATGCTGGAGTGGGTTGCCCTCCTCCAGGGGTGGCCTGGGGCAAGATGCCATAATTCCAAGCCTCAGTTTCCCCATCTGTAAAGTGGGGGAAATGATACAGACTATTTAGGGATTAGAGACAATTTATATAAAGTATTAGTCATTCAGTCATGTCCAATTTTTTGTGACCCCATGAACTGTACCCCGCCAGGCTCCTCTGTCCATGGGATGCTCCAGGCAAGAATACTGGAGTGGGTTGCCATTCCCTTCTCCAAGAGATCTTTCCAACCCTGGGATCGAACCTGAGTCTCCTGCATTACAGGCAGATTCTTTACTGTCTGAACCATAAAACATGCCAGCAATGTGTATGTGAGGGAATGGATGAAAAAAGGAAGCTCAACGGAAACCCTCTGTAAATTGCATTACCTGTCAGACATTTGGGTATTAGGTGTATTAATGCATTCTTTATTATTGTCTGGAAGTCTCCAGCCCCCCTACATAAATATTATTTCATTAAGTTATTCCCTTTTACAGATATTCCTTGTGCAGTGAGGAATCAATACAAGGACCCTGCCTATCAGGGTTTGTTGTTGTTCAATTGCTCAGTCATATCCTGCTCTTTACGACCCCATGGACTGCAGCACGCCAGACTTCTCTGTCCTTCACCATGAGTTTGCTCAAACTCATGTCTATTTTATCAAGTTTGCTCAGACTCATGTCCATTGAGTCGGTGATGCCATCCCGCTATCTCATCCTCTGCTGCCCCTTTCTCCTCCTGCCCTCAATCTTTCCCAGCATCAGGGTCTTCTCCAGTGGATCGGCTCCTTCATCAGGTGCCCAAAGTATCAGGGTATAATAGCTAAGTAAGGCATCATGAGACCTTTCTGCCCTGTTCTAAGGAAGCCATTTAAGTATTTAATGAAAAAACTGATTCATGTCAATGTATGGCAAAAACCACTACAATATTGTAAAGTAATTAGCCTCCAACTAATAAAAATAAATGAAAAAAAAAAAGAATAACTTCGAGTGTAGATACATGGTAACAATCTACAGGACTTCCTGATGCTGCTTCCACAAATGAGCTGGAAGAGTGTCAGTTTTAAATGCAATGAGCCGACTTGCCCTCGGGTTCCTTAACACTGCTTTTGAGTATCCCAGTTTACTTTTTCTTTTTGGAGTATAATTGCTGTACAAACATCCCAGTTTAGAAAGTTTCTGCAGAACTCTCCAAGTTTTTAGATCTGTAGTATTCCTTGAGGTGCCCTTGGAGGGGGAGCGGGGAATGTTCTTATGTTTTGGATGTTATTACCCTTCTTCAATGCAAGCCTTGGTAAAAAGATACTGAGAGAAGACAGTATAGATAGAAAGGCAAAATGAGCAAGAAGAAAATCCCACTGATCATGGGCAAAGTCTCCACTGAGTTGCAGATTGGGATCTAAAATACATTTACTCAGTGTACATGTCCTCAGTATATACTCAATATATTTGTGCCAAAGACATATTAGTTGGTAAAAGTAACATGTAAATGGGTATATTTATGCCTTACAGTAAACTCTTTTAGGGTTTGATGACTATACCATTTTCAAAACACTGCCACTAAATTTTAGCATCATTGATCTACCTATAAGGATATGTTGTAGCTCCATGAGTGAGGTGTGGCTGATCTCTTCAGCTTCATTCAGTCCTTTATGGAAATCTTTACAAAAATCATTCTGTGATTGACATGTATATGGTACTATGTATAAAATAGATAAATAATAATAGCCTCCTGTAGAGCAC
The DNA here is from genome assembly GCF_019320065.1 of Cervus canadensis. Lineage (NCBI taxonomy): Eukaryota > Metazoa > Chordata > Mammalia > Artiodactyla > Cervidae > Cervus > Cervus canadensis. Next base: position 15,800,335 of record NC_057419.1, read on the forward strand.
AGTGAACTCTACTTGGTGACCTAAATGGGAAGGCAATCCAAAAAAGAGGAGATATATGTGTATGTATAACTGGTTCACTTTGCTGTACAGTAAAAACTGATATACATTGTAAAGCTTCTCTACTCCAATAAAAATTAATACAAAATACACCCTATGAGCCCAGTAATTAACAGAGTTTCTGACAAATAACAGGATGTCAGTATGCTTTAGGTTTTGCCTAGTGCTACTTTGACAGTGAGTGCATGATAACGCCTCTTCCTTCTCCCCAAAAAAGAGGTGTGAGGTCAGGGAGAGAGGAAAAGGAATGGGAGAGGGAGGGAGGAGCATGAACCCAGACTTATCTTCCCACTCAGTGTAGAGCATCTGGAATTGGAAATGATCTTAGCTTACATTTTCCAATCTCCTACCCAATGCAGGAAAACTCCTTCTAAGATAGTTTCAACAAAGGGCAAGCAGCCTGATGTAAGATGAGAGGTCTCTTTCTGTTTGGTTCAGTATGGTGGTGTTATTTGTAGGTTGCGGTGGTGTGGTGTAGAGTTGTGTGGGAAATTGGGGTGAGGCCTGGACTGGTGGTGACCACTTTGTGGAGGGCCGTTTGGGACCAGTTTTGAGCTGCCATTTTGTTCCATTGTGGCACCTAAATCCTAGTGCTTTCTCAGTTTCTCAATTTATGTGGTCTTTTAATATATGTTAATAAAATTGAAAGCACTATATTAAAATTATTTTTTATACTTATTGAACATCAGGGAGAGAAGGAAGAATTTTTGTCAGTTTCTTTTAGCACAAAAACATTCAAAAACCTCAACTTACCCTAATTTTGCCAGAAGAATTCAACCTATTAACCACAATTTTCTATATTATACTTTTCCAAGCGATCCAAAGAAAAGAAAAAGCAACATTTTGGATTAATATGAAAATTCATTGTCTTGGATACAAATATACATTCAACTTCGATCTCTTAAATCTTCTCTATTTACTATTAAAGGGGAAAAAAGATCTTTTTATAATCATGATTGTAAGGAACAATGAAATTTGGGATTACCTAAGAATCTTCCAATTAGATTCAGGATACGGTTTGTAAGTTATGCAAGTAAAGTGGACTCAAGCATTTTAGGAATGTTTCAACAAGGATTTTTTTCTAAAAAAGGTTTCTGTTTGGAGTTCAGTTAACCAGAAAATTAAATTAACCAGAACTCTTCTATTTCCAGAGAATTTCAATTACTTGGAGTTTGACTGTACTTTTATTGTAGCCTTGCTTCCCATGCAGATGTGAATTCCATGTTCTTTTTTAAAAATGTGTTTTATTGAAATATAGTTGATTTCCAATGTTGTGTTAATTTCTGCTGTAAAACACAGTGATTGTTATATGTTTATTTATACTTTCTTTTTCATATCCTTTTTCATTATAATTTGTCACAGAATACTGGATATAGTTGCCTGTGCTATACAGTAGGACCTGGTTGTTTATCTGTTCTATATATGATGGCTTGCACCTTCCATTTTCTGACTTATTTCTTGCAGAGTGCTTAAGGACAATGAATACCTCGAATGAGCAGGGTAGTGGTGACTTTTGGTTTGGGATTTTAATTACTACTAGTAATATATATCCATCTACATTGATATGTATCTATAATCTGTATATAGAGAGATAGAAGCAGAGCTCCCTGGCAGCACTGTTTATGTTTAGAGAAATATGAGTAGATAATGCTTTCACTATAACTTGACTTCCATCTTTCTCTCCCAAGTATACTTTTCCCCTTTTAAACCTGACATTTAGCACCAAGGAGTATTTTCTTCGAGACAGAACAATGATTTCATCTCTGTTTCTTGAAGTAGTACACAGAAGGAAATGGCATCATGGTAAAAAGAATTTATAAGTGAAATTGGAATGTTTTGCTAAAGATAACCAGGAAGTAAGGAGTGAAAGCCCTCAAGTAGCAGAGAGGCCAGATGGTGTTTTTTTTTTTTTTTTTTTAATGCAGTCACTAAGCAGGAAATTCTGCTTGATTAAGAAGACGCTGGTCTTGATTTTCATTCACTGATTTTGAGGTCCCTTTTTTTTAATGGGTATATGTGTATACACACAAAACCCACAGATTTTATTCAGCCAGTTGATTGTTGGTGTCATTGTTAGTGGGACTCTGCTGATGAGAATTCGAAGTCTTAATGATAAAGAAGGAAATGGGTTCCCAGGTCTCAGCTCTGAAAGAACTTGGGATTGACCCACTCTACCCCAAACACGCCATCATTACCATCTCCAGCAAATTGTTGTAGGGTCTGGTGTTTTGTTGTGTTTTCTTTTGATAACCCAGAATGAGAAAAGCTGCATACCACAGTGGCTAAGTAGGGTTTTGTGAGATACAGGGTAGACTCAGGGGAGGAAAATAGAGGTTTTGGAGTTCAACACTCCAGGGGGCTAATGTGCATAAAGGACCTGAGTTTAATCCTCAGAGCTGCCAGTCAGGATCATGATGAAGAAGCACCCATGCAAAGAATTGCCTCTGGATGCTGCTAGGCTGGGGCGGGCACGGGATGCAGGGCACCTCGCTTTGGACTGTGATGTTGTAGCCGTTGATGTTGAGGGGAGGTTGCCTGGCAGTGACTCAGGCACAACAAAGCACCCTTCTGGAAAGTCACCCTGCCCGCGTCTTACACCTATTGCTCAGCACCCCAGGAGTGAGCGATTTCCCAATCTGTAGTCTAAGGAAGAAAATGAATAGAGTTGCAAAATGGAATACTTGCATCCACTTACCGGGGAGAGACACTTGGTAGAATTTGTAATGGAGTGAATAGATGTAGACAACAGGCAGAACTGTTTGGAGCTGTGCCCTGAATCGGTGTCTGTTGATTTAAATAAGGAAACTATGTAACAAGGGATGATAAGCCAGCACTCCTTACCATAAAGCTGATAAATCAGACACCAAAAATTATTTTGTATTTATTTTCAAAATAAATATATCACCACTTGAAGATAGCTTAGCCACCTGGAAAGGTCACTGTTTTCAAAACTAGACATTTTTTCATGTGTGAATTTTTAAGCCCTAGGTTGCACCTCAAGTACTGAGCCCTTTAAATATCACCTTATCTTATATTCAAAAAGCCAGCTTCTTAGAAAATTTGATCCAATGAAAAGATAAAATGTGCAAGATGAAATGCACACTTATTAACTTAAAATGGACCTTTTTTTTTCTTTAATAGTCACATAATCCTAAAACACAAACAAACAAGACCCTAAGATCACAGTGTTTGACATTATTTCCAGGGTAATATAGTGACTTCCCATTTTATAAATTACATTTATCATCTCTCTCTGAAATAGGACAAGGAAACCTATTTTGTTAATACAAGAAAAATCTCAGAGTTTTGCCTGCCTTGAGAGAATTTTGGAAGTGTTGTTAGAAGACTGATAGCATTTATGGGATTTGTTTTCATATGGATCACAAATATGTATATATTTTACATAATTTTGTACACAACTATCAAGCTGCAGAGAGTTTAAATCTTGGCTTTTAGGCCAAAAAGTCTTTGGGGTGGGGATAACACACTGTCTGAGAATTGCTGGCTACATAACCCCCTCTCTGCCCACCACTCTGTCTTCTCCTAAACCTTGTGTGTTTCCGGGCAGAGTGGTTGGCACCCACCACCCAGACTCCCCAAGCCCTTGCCTTGGTTTCTGCTGCAGCTACAGTAGCAGCTCTTTTTTTCTCCCAGGAGAGTTCCCTCTGTGGTCATCTCCCTTCTGGCCTCTTCTTGAAGAGATGAGCTCTGATGATCATGATCTGACGGCCATTCCAGTTCTCGCTAGCCAGTGAATTTCTTTCTGTTGAAATACCTTTTGTTAATGCCATTATTGTCAGCAAGACCCCAACAGAGCTCTCAGGCACTGGGACCATTTAGTATTAATTTATCTTTGATCCTTCAGTCATGAAGCCCTGGCTGTTCATTTCCCCTGTGCTGTTTGCCTACTTCTTTCCTTTCCTTTTCCTTTCTGAAATTTCTTCTCCTAGAGAGCCAAAAACAGGTAAGACCGGAGAAAACCAATGAGTCTTGAAATGTCTCAATTTCCTTCACACTCTTCTGTGTAACCCTAACTGCGTGTCCATGGTTCCTTTCAACTTTGAGTTAATATCCTGCCACTAAACACTCAGACATTCAGGGAATTCTAAGTACCGTAGTTCCTGTTATTGGTTTTTTTTTTTTTTTGGTCCACTGTGTGATGGCGACTTTCCTCTCTCAAATGGCCTTGCCCAAGTAAACAAAGAGGTCACTGAGTCCCATAATTCATCATTTTGTCTTTTTATGTTAGAAATAGTCAAAGTTGAATTTTAATGTCCTTGAGAAAGAGATCATTCCTTAAGGAAATCTGAAACTAAATATTTAACAGCCTGAGAGATTGAATCACAAGTCTCTGCTCAAATGCTGGAAAGTTTTATCCTGAAATCAAGATGTTCTTTGCTTGTTTACTGGCAGAGGAGAAAGACAAAATATCAGCCAAAGCCTCCACAGATCTGAGCAGAAATAACTCTTTAGCCAAAGCTGACCTGCACTCACCCCTCTGCCTTCTAGCAAGTCATCCTTTCTTTTTCCTTCATTTTATGTATGGTTCCTTGAAATTACCAGATTTTCTCACCAGTTTCCCAGTTTATTTTATGTCTACTTCATTAAAATGCAGCTTCTCCCAGGGCATACCTTTGCTGCCACATTCACTAGTGCATTCCCAGGGCCCCATCAGTGCCTAGCACACAGCAAAACCTCAGAAATACCCATTGGATGAAAAAATAATCAGAGAAATGACTTTCTCTCTGGGTGTGCTCCAAAATCATTCTAAAAGAATTTTTTTTAATGCTTAAAGAAAGCCAAATGAATGTATACAAAGGATTCCTAATGTCATAAAAGTACAAAACTAGCTTACTCTTCCAATCTCTTAAAATGAGTTCAGGTTTAGAGTAGTGAAGAGTTAAAGTTCTAGACCAGATAAAGGCTGATTTGGGATGAATGGGTAAGTTATTAAGGATTAATGAAGAAGTCTGTTTGGGTTGCCCAGGTCCCGCAGTGGTAAAGAATCCACCTGCCAATGCAGGAGAGACACAAGAGACACTGGCTTCAATCCTTGGGTTGGGAAGATCCCTTGGAGTAGGAAATGGCAACCCACTCCAGTATTCTTGCCTGGAAAACTCCATGGACAGAGCAGCCTGACAGGCTACAGTCCATGGGTCTCAAAGAGTCAGTCACAACTGAGCATGCTCACACGCACTGGGCAAAACCTATAGGTGAGGCTTACCTGCTCTCTGCCAGTTTTCCTGGTGTCAGCTGACCTTAGAGGATGGTGGGGATAAGAGACATGGAACACTGTCTTATGAACTCCTGTTACTTCTGGTCTTCCATGGTACAGGAGTCATTTGTGTCAAGTTAGCTGGCTAGAGAGGATGAGATGGTTGGATGACATTTCTGATTCAGTGGACCTGAACTTGGGCAAACTCTGGGATATGGTGAGGAACAGGGAAGCCTGGCGTGCTGCAGTCCATGGCATCGCAAAGAGTCGGACACGACTTGGTAACTGAAAAGCAGCAATCACTGCCTCTGCCATTACTGCTAGAAGGCCCAGGGGTGATCTCAATTCGTGGGACCACTACTGACCACATCTCCAGGAGGAGATGGAAGCTTTTCTTGGGGAATAATTCTTCATGGATTTCTTACAGTTCTGTACCCCTCGTTAGCTGAGGTGCCAACTGCCTTTGTTCCAGGCTATCTTTCTAAGGATTTTTGTACAGTGAATAGCCTTCAAAGGTCAAAAGAAAACATCTCCCTCCAGGGTAGAAAGCAGGATTGTCGTCCATTGTAATAAAGAACATGACGCTCTCCAGGGAAGATGCTGGGCTTGTTTGCTTGCAGTCTGTTATCAAAGATGCAGGTTTCCAAAGCTTGGGGTTGCTCAGCTGGAATGTAAACCCTTGTGTGTGTCACTTGTGCCTAGGCTGCCTGTTCCATGGGACTTGGGGACTTGTGAACAGGAAATACACGCTGCTCCCTGGGCCCTTGTTTGTCTCTAATTCGGGAGTCTCGTGTCTTCTGCCAGCACTTTTCAGGAGGCTAACTGATTAGCTTGCAGGTAGCTTGAAACCCTTCACTGTTCTTGATGGTCTCCCATGCCCTACCCTGTGCCAAGGTCCTTTATTTCCTGCAAAATCAAAAATTCTGGCAAAGGATCCATGTGGGACAGCTCTTCCCTGAGGAGCAGAGAACTGCAGCCTCAAGACCATGGTAGGCAAACCAGTGATTATGAATAGAGGTACGTCCAAGTCTAGGAAATCAACATTGTCTATATGAAGATGATGATTACAGAGTGGTTACTGTAATAATAGGAATGCTAATTTATTACTCATAGACTCTTCCTTCACGTAAGATACTCCATGAACGTTATTCAATGAATAAATGGATCAGTAGCCTTCCTGCTTCCAAACGTGGTTTGAAGAGATTTCCAGTGGGGGAAAAAAAACAGATCATTTGTGTATTGAAAGAAGAGTGGGAAGAGGTGATTCAGGACAAGAAGAGGAGGAGGGTATGAAAGGTACAGTTTTGCCAGGCACTTTTAAGACTCAGTTTCAATTAATTCTCAAAGGACTCTTCAATAAGGAAGCTCTAGAAACAGCTCTGTGAATGTAAGGTCCATTGGGTAGCTGGCTCCTGTCCACCTCTGCTAGGAAATGGTGGATGCAGAGTTTGAACTCAAGTTTATCGGATTTTGAGGGACCCCTTTCTCTGCACAACATCACACTGATGGCCTCATCCCAAACTGGGGCTTGCTGACAGCTCATCAAAGAGAAAGGTGGATGAAATGCATGGTCTAAAAGAGGAAAGCCTATTAGGTTCCTCTCTCATGGGTTTGCAAGGAGGTGAACACGACTGAACAACAACTCATCTCACGATAGAAGGAAAAAATGGGGAAAGGGAAAAAGAATACAAGGCAAATGTAGAGAAGAGGAAAAAAGCCTGCAATTTTAGCTACAATGTCAGATAGGATATATTATTTACTGTTCTGAACCCCTTCAGCTTAGAAACTGCAATAATAACAATAATCATTCTTATTATGTAAGTCCATTAAACTAAATACCGATGATCTTATTAAGTGTATCATTCTACTAGCATCTTTAGCAGAACTTGCATTGGAAGAAAAGTATAAGATGATAAAAGCATGACTTGACAAAACCTGGCTGTTATGTTATTGCTAGCAAGTTAGCTGCAGTGATTGTTTCTCAAAGTAGAACCTTAGCTTCTCTGGGAGTTCTGGAAAGCTCTATGTAAAGGTTATCTTTAAAATGTAAAAGCATGCTCTGAATGGAGACTTTTTTCTATTTTTTTGGCAAGAAAAAATTGTTTTTCTTAGGAATATATGCTGTTAGCTCAGATATCTAACAAAAAAAAGAGTATTTTGTTTCAGATTGGGCAAAACATAGATCTAAAAATTTTAAGTGGATCATGGTTTGAAAGGGAAGTGATTAGTGTGATTTAAAAGCAGTTTTAATTTTATACTTTAAAACTGTGTGTGTGTGTGTATTAATGATAACCTAATTTTACTGCCCCAGACTTAAAGATTTCTTGCTGTCTGGAAAACTAGTTCATCCATTAGTACTGAAATTGATTCAAGGTACTTGTGCTCAAATTTCTCCCAAGAAGCCTCCCGCCTTTGTTCTGTAGGGACACCCAGTTCCGCCACTGTTCTTAATATCCTGTTTTCGTTTGTCAGCCCTCTTGTCCTTTTCAATGCCCTGTTCCCATGTTCCCTGTCTGTCTCTCGTGTGGTGCTTTACAATAACAATTCAGAACAAAAGAGTCCCTCCTCTTTCTGTTGCCTTTAAAAAAAAAAAAAAAGACTTCATTCCCTGACTGTAGGGCTTGAGTGATCACGGGAAGTGTTGAAAGCATGTTCTTCATAAGAGTTAACCAGGAGTTGTAAAGGAGGGTTACTTTTCTTTATTTTTTAAGATCACAAAGTGGCTTCAGGGTCTTGTGAACACAAGGATTTTGTGTATGGCTGACTTTGAAGTGGAGAGTAAAAGCAGTTTCCTTTGAGAAAGAGAAGCTATGATATTGGAGATAATTCCCCTCTCTATTCTTAGAATAAGAATTAGTTACTGTGTAACGTTGTCATTACCTGAGGACACAGTTGTGCATGTCATGTCCTCGAACCTAAGAGAAAAGTTGGGCGCTGTCATACTGGCCATCATCCACACCTATCTACTGATACATTTTCCTCCTGGTGATGAGACGCAGGAAGGGGAGAGTGTACAAGGAGCAAGGGTTTTTCTAGGTAGAATTTTCTTGCAAAAATCCAACTCCACTGGTCTTGTCCTTCAGAGACTAGACCTCTTAGATGATTTTGCTCATTTCCGGGTCACCTCTTTCAGATGTGAGTGACAGATTTTGGGGGTCACTTTTAAAAGTTGGTGTGTTTTGATTTTTCATGTAGAAATTATTGACAGGTTTCTGTTTTTGCATGCAGGAAGGAAAGTTTTTTCTCATGCAGGACAGATGCTGTGACCAAGAAGTATGTGAAGAGTACTAGCAAGTCCCAAGGAATTTTGCAAAGGTGCTTTTATACCCATATGTGTGTGGGTGTGTACATATATATCCACATGCATATGTATATATGGTTCCAAAAGCTAATTGCATTGTAGGTATACATAGGATTTTATGTAGACATAGAAGTAGTTCTCTGAATGTATGTGGAAGTGCCTACTGTATTCTGAATACACTTGGAAAAGGATTTAAGAAAGGCAGTATTGGAGCCCCTTTTATCTGATTGATTTCACAGGACGCAGTGGCCTCCATTTCTGCCACGACCACACTGATGGGCCTGCTCTTCCAGAAGGTTCGATTTAGATTTAGATTTCTGTCGAGACTAAATGTGACACATTTTCACTCCCTTCTTTCTCTTTCAAGTCTGCTCTCACGGCCTTCAGAACCAAATTCTTGCCTGACACCCAGTACAGCATAGACCTGGAAAACATCAGTCATTTTCAATTTAGTGTAAAATAGGTTCCATTTGTCTTTAAAACTGGATGCTTTCTTTCTTAACATAAACTGGAAAAACTGAAATGTCGGAGTCCCCCCTGACAGTTGGAAATTTCCCCGTCGAGGTGGTCAGATTGTGCACTCTAGAAGATGATAGACTTTGTTGTTGTTTATCATTTTCCTTGGCTTTTGTGGGACAGAGTAAATGTTTCCTGATGTCTCAGGCTAATTTTTCCACAACAGCGCCAAAATGTCTCAGAGAAATCTTGACAATTTTAATGTTGTTTTAACAAAAGCAGTGCTTTCAAATCTCTTGATGAACAGGTCTTTCCAATTCTATTGGATGATGTACATGTGTCCCTTCCATGGACAGTGAGGACTCCTTTGGGAAGTCATTTGTAGGTGAAATTGAGTAACCCCTTTGTTTATTGTTAAAAGACAAACAAAATTATGGTTTGCAGAGACATAAGTCTAGAGAATGTATGTTTGCATTTTTATGTCCAAACATGCGAGGCGTGCTTTGGTTTACCATGAGGGGTGCAGTGGCATGAAAGTAGGTGTCACAGTATGCAGCCCAGGTGACACAGGGAAGTCGTTCTTGCCTGCTGCTTGCCCTTTGTCAAGATTGTTCTCCAGGGACCTCCCTGGTGGTCTAGTAGTGAAGACTTCACCTTCCAATGCAGGGGTTGTGGGTTTGATCCCTGGTCAGGGAGCTAATACCCCACATGCCTCATGGCCAAAAAACCTGAAAACATAAAACAGAAGCAATATTGTAATGAATTCCATTAAGGTTTTAAAAATGGTTGACATCAAAAAAATAATTTAAAAAAATGTTTGATGGACTTTGACATTAAAAAAAATGTTCTTTAACCTTCTTGGGTTGAGTCCAAATATCTGGTTGATGAATTGAATTGTGCAGGTTTGCAACCAATGTAGGTTTTTAATTTTCTTTTTTTTTTTTACACTTTCCTGATGATTTACTTTCGTTGCAATTTCTTGCCTTGTGCAGTGTGATAAGCAACATCCTTGAAAGAACTGCAGTGCAGGGCAAGTTTTGCTATTTTGGCTTTTGGGAAGACGACTTCCCTTTCTTCCTTCAGACAATCAGTTTTTAAAAGATTACTTTCCATTCTTGATTCACTCTTTTTTTGCCATTCTGGAGAGTGAAATTTGGGACACTCATAGCAGATTTGCTGTGTGTGTGTGTGTTTATGTTTGTATTATATGTACATATGCCTGCAGTGCAGCAGACCCAGGTTCAATCTCTGGCTTGGGAAGATCCCCTGGAAAAGGGAATGGCAACCCACTCCAGTATTCCTGCCTGGAGAATCCGTTGGACAGAGGAGCCTGGCGGGCCACAGTCTGTGGGGTCACAAAGAGTCAGACACAACTGAGCAGCTTTAACTTTTGTATGTACATATACACATATGATATGCCTATATGATATGCATGTACAAAATATGTATACAGTATATATATACATAATATCTATACATATGTATGTATATATGTAAAGCTTGCTTGTGGGTGTATGCACATATGTGTATATTTTATAGGTATAGTTTCAGTTGTTTCTCAGGATGACAGATTGTGATTTAGATCTCTCTTTCTCAAAGAAACAATGGCTGCTTTATTATGTCTATACAAGAGATCATGACTCCTGATATAGCATTAAAAAAAAAAAACTTCTTCTTGATATTGTATTTTAATTCAGAAGATAGATGCAAGGTAATACATATATCATTTTAAAAAATAACAAAGCAGTGTCCCGAGCATAATGTCATCACGTACTCAGAAGGAGGCCGAGAGGATCAAAATGCAAGGGTGTCCTGTGCCCGTTGGTAACCCCGGGCAGTGGTCAGGCACGACTTCCACTGGCAGCATACAAAGCTGGCATCCGGCGCTCAGCCGTCGGACACTGACCCGCTCTTGATCCTTGTGAGCAGTGAGGGTACAGATTCTAGTGGCGAATCATGCTTTGGGGGTGGGGGGACTAGGCAGCGGGTATTGATCTGACCCGAGCTGCCTTTTCATTTGGTTCAGATGAGCCCTGAGTGGGCCAGGGCCCAGGGGAGCCACGAAAGGGTCCGAGGAAAGGGCAGTTTGAAAAGCCAGAGAGTTTTGATTCTTCAGCTCAGCAAGCCTGGCGGGGTGGATGAGGTGGAGCTGGCCTTCCTGGAATTGTCGCGTCGATTTTCCTGTTGTGTTTCACTGTTGACGCTCTCACAGACATACAGGACCGCTCCAGCACTGCCTGCCACCCACCATCTGGTCTCGGTGGCCTGTGTGTCATTTCGTGAGTCCCCCTCCTCTGTCTACGGCGATGTTTCTTCAAAAAGAACTAGGGTGCAGTCCATTGGTGGGTATTCAAGGCAATCTTTTCGTAAGAATCTGTGGAGATGCTAAAAGAACTCTTTCGGACAACTGTGCTGTTTCCTGTTTTTAACCTATTTATTTATCCGTCTTTCAGTAGGATGAATGGCATTTCTGAGACTGTCGAGGGGGTTTCTTCACTCTTAAGACAGGGCAGAATCAAGCAGTTGTTCCTGGAGAAATCAGGATGGCTTTTTTTTGCATTGTCATTTGTGTCTTTTTGCTTATCTGCTTGTATAAATGAACTCTAGAAGGTGTATTTAAGCATTCTGTTAAGTAAATTTGGAAGACTGGGTTTCAATTAAAATAACCAGACAGTGTGACCTAGCTCCCATTTCTCCTTAATTTTTATCATTAAAGCCTGCATATCCCTAAAGACATCTGCCAGGCTTCCAAGTGATTCTTTTCAGGAATGTTCATTCATTATTAATCAGGTTGCGTGGGCAAGAGAGTATGTGATTATTTTAAAGAACGTCCTGGAGATCCAATTACTAAAAAATGAGTGAGTTCTAGACAGACGTGGATGGACAGAAAAGGGTTTGTGAACAGATTAATTCAATTTGCATGAATTCCACCAGGTGGGTGTTGACTGAAATTAAAAATCTTTCCTGGTTCTCAGTTCAGGTATCAGGTAAAACATTTTTAACTCTAGTACTCCTTAGAATACGGGTGAAATGACAACTGATTAAAAATATCTCTTGTCCTCATTAGTTATTTTAAAACTTGGGGCTAGTGCCTCAGTGCTTATCTGCTTGTCACTTTTTTTTCCCATCAGTTCCTCTGGTCCCCTACAATTTGGTTGGCAGAAATTTTCACTTGTCTGCCGTGATGAAGTGAACGAATTTGAGTGTGCTGATGGTCAGGAGTTAACCACAGTGATATTTCAGAGGGATTACCTTTAGAAGGTTATGGGATCACTTATTTTCACCCGTTCCTACTCGATGTATTATTTCTACTGTTGCTTTAAGAGCCCTTTTGCATTTTGACTGTTCTGTGCCATAATTTGGGGTGGGATAAATTGTGGTATCAGTTTCTAGGCATTCGGGTTGCCTTTACATTCAATTGGAGCTCCCTTAATCCCTCTTTCCATCCTATGGTTCTCTTTTATTGTGCATTAACTGACTCACCTGCCTCTCAAATCAGCCAGGATTCTAATGAGTAAAATAGTATTTGGGTAGTGTTTTTACTGTGCGGTATTTATAACTCAAAAATGAAAAACTAAACCAGGATTGAATATGCAGATATTGAGTGCTTGTATTATATTTTAAAAATACTCAGTTTGTGGTGAATTCATCTTGGTGGAGCTCTCAGTTTTTACTGAGTTTCTGTTAGATTATGTTTGGGGTTTGGAGATGCAGTTTATCTGATGTGAGACCAAGGCCTTTCTGAGTTTAGTCTCTTTTGCAAAACCCTGACTCACCAACTGAGGTTCAGTTTCAGTATTTTCCAATTCCCAAGTTTTTAGTCCTCTGAAAGTCTGTATTTCTGCTGATCCAAGATGAAAACATTATTCCACAGTCCTTAAAAAAATACTCCACCTATGGCTCTGGAAAAGAGAGAATCCCGTAGCAAAAACTCAGATGGCAGTAAGTCGGCTCAGTCTTAATTACTTATGTGAAGAGAATGAACAGGAAATTGACTTGATCCTGTTTCTGAAATTTATGACTCTTGAAGAAATAAATGTATGCATAGCATTTTCGAAGCTGTCTCTTTTTTCTGATACTTTTAGGAATTTCCTTTTCCAAACCAGTTTTAGGTGACTTGGTGTAACGTTGTGCAGTTTTGACGGTGTTTGTCCTTTCAGTTGCATTTTGGTAAAACATCAACCTTGGTTTCCAGAGGCTATTTATGGGGAGAGATGGAGGAAGTGCCTTGCGAATCATCTGGGCAGTGGCTGAGAGTGACCTGATATTAACAATTGACCACAGGTCACCCAGTGTTGGTATCCAAGTTTCTTCCTTGGTCTGGTGACTCATTCATTTCCCTCATCGTGATGGCTTTCAGAACTGTACAAAGTGAGGCCCTAAAAGTAAAATTATAGGTGGCTAAAATGCATGTTCTTTTTCACAGTCTCCAAATGAGAAAAGTGATTACTTTTGATGGTGTATGCAGACATGACATAGAATACCTGTAGGGAAGCATTGAGAGTGGATTTACCTTATGATTAAGACACCAATGTCTCTATTAAGAGAAATTGGGAATAAAGAAGTCAGGGATGATGTGCTGACAATTGCCTGCCTGCAAAGTCGCCTCAGTCATGTCCAACTCTTTGCGACCCCATGGACTGTAGCCCACCAGGATCCTTTGTCCGTGGGATTCTCGAAGAGAGTGTTGGAGTGGGTTGCCATGCCCTTCTCCAGGGGATCTTCCTGACCCAGGGATAGAGTCTCTTAAGGCAGGTTCTTTACCACTGGAGTCACTTGAGAAGTTCACAGTATTGTCTCACAGTAATGTCTCCTTATTCTAGCAGGTGATTGAATTCATAGAATGCACTTGGTCTGGAGATTCCTTGGTCACTTCTTGATTTATATATATATATTTGTATATATATATGTGTGTGTGTGTGTATATGGATGGGTGAAATTACCATGGGATTTTGAACTGGAAAGGCTGCTCATCGACTTTGACTAGGGATTAAACTTTGCAATGCATGCCATCTTCACAGGGGTCCTAGGTGTTTCTTCAAGGTGCAGGTTATCTTTGTCATAGCAGAAGTCAGGAGAGACTACAACAGACTAAAGCTGTGAAACCCTAAAATGAGCTACCGAGCAGGACGGTGGGAAGGCTTGTGACAGCAGGGAGTGAAATGTTTTCTCTGCATTGACTTGTCAGATGAATAGTTTTGCCTCTTACTTCAAAGCGGAAGGCAAAAAAGATGAAACCAACAGATATGAATGCTCTTAACTTCTGTCTCCCTGCTTTAGCACATTGATCCCTAAGGGCACTCCTGCTGAGTCCAGCCATCTCCTTTCTCGAGCCTAATACCATATCTGAATTCTTTCAGTCCCAATGACCTTGTCTTCTACTGGGAACTTTCTCCTCCCCTCTCTTGGCTTCCGCATCCTGTACCTTGGACCAAAGAAGGCCTTTCTCCCTCCAGGAAAGTCATCCTCCTGGAATGAACGCTGGTTAAAGATGATGATACCTGGAGCCCAGAGGGAGCAAGGTGGCTTCTTCCGAGGCACCTGGGTCAGCCAACTCACCATAACCATCACCTGGGTGTCCAGGTGCAGTCTCTCTACAGTGCTCACTGCTAGCTTTCCTGCAGGCTTTCTATTTATGAAAGTGAAAGTGAAACTCACTTAATCATGTCAGACTCTTTGCGACCCCATGGACTGTAGCCCACCAGGCTCCTCTGTCTATGGAATTCTCTAAGCAAGAATACTGGGGTAGATTGCCATTCCCTTCTCCGGGTGATCTTCCCTGACCCAGGAATCAAACCCAGGTCTCCTGCATTGTATGCAGATTCTTTACCAGTTGAGCCACCAGGCTGACTGGTGATGAATTTTCTGTTGATCTATAGATAATTTTTCCTTAACTCCCAAAGGCGTGAGTGTCTTATATCCAACTTGTATCATGCAAAGTTTTGAAGGGGGAGGTAGTCTTTTGGCTCAGGCTATCCATTCACAATTGGCCTCAAATTTCGACTATGAATGTTACCTCCATGTGAAATTCATGTTTGTGCTCACACATGCCTGCCTATTATCAGTCCCAGGGCTAATCTGATTCTATTGAATGAATGATGAAAGAAGATGACTCATTTAAATCTGCAACTCATTACTGATCACTCTGTTGGGTACTAGGAAATACTTCTTTTAAATAAATATTTTAGTTATTTTGTGAAGAGGATAGTTATTTTGTTTTGTGTCTTTCAGCTAAAGCTTTACTTGGCTAATGGTAAACATGTAAGACATGTCACGCTATTTAAAGCCATCTTTTAAAATGTTCTTTGTGGAATGTGAAATCCCTCAGTACCATAGTAGCCAGGGCTCTTCGGACCTCTTGGAAGTTTGTCTCTTATTTTTTTAAAAAAGCAGAAAACAAAAGAAAATGGAACATGAAACAAAAAAAAAAGTGAGAAGAGAAAAAAATGATTTGTGCTAGGAAGAAAAGCAAAGACAACTGCTAAGAGCAGAAAATGGTCCCATTTCCTGGGTCTCTGGTACAGGAGGTTAGTGATTGGGACTAAGATTAAAGAAGCAGCTTGGGAGAAAATTGGGCGAGGTTTTTAAAAGATAAGATGTCAGGACTGAGACTTGGGCAGCAGGGAGCTGCTCAATGTTTTGTGCCTTTAAGAGAAGTCACCAGAAGAAATGATGATGCCAAAGCATGTTGCAAAGGTGAAACTGAAAGACAAAAAGTGGGAGGTAATAAGTCAAATTAGGAGATATTTTTGTTCTTGTGTTGGGTTTGTTTTTGTTCATTTGTTTTGGGCAATAATGTGGGAATTCAGTAAAGATCTGGGTCAACACAGAGGCAGTAAGAACAGAGAAGTCAAAGAACTACTAAGATTTGGTATTTACATGTCTTGGCTAATGATTTGGATTTGGGGAAAGGTGAGTATATGGTTTCCTATTGATTCTGTGACAAAGTACCAGAAGCTTCATGGCATTAAAAAACAGTGGGAGTCGTTAAGTCTGACACTGTTCTCACTGGGCTATAATTAAGGTATATCTACAAGGCTGTATTCCTTCTGGAAGTTCTAGCTGTGGTCCCCATCTTTTTTGGCACCAGGAACCAGTTTTATGGAAGATAATTTTTCTGTGGGCCAGGGTTGGGGGATGTTTTCGGGATGATTCAAGTGCATTACACTTATGGTGCACTTTCTCTTAGTATGACATCAGCTCCATCTCAGATCATCAAGCATTATATCCCAGAGGTTGGGGACCCCTGATCTAGAGGATAATCTGTTTCTTTATTTTCTGTATCTTCTGGAGGCTGCCCATATTCTTTGGCTTATGGCCTCCTCCCATCTTCAAAGCAGTGTCTTTATCAGGTCTTTTTCAAGTAGTGTCATCTGACACTTCTCTCTTACTTCCCATTTCCACTTTTAAGGACTCTCATGATTATATTGAGTCCCATTGGATGATGTAGGCTCATCCCTTTGTTTCAAGGTCAGCTGCTTAGCAGCCTTAATTTCCATCTGCAACCTGAATGCCCGTTTGCTTCGTAAGATAGCTTTGGTGGGGTGGGGGCATGATTCTGCCTCCCCCTAGAGGGAGGAGTAGAAAATGAGGCAAGCCTCTGACTTGTGCTAAGCAGGAGAATGGAAGCATCATGAGGAGATACCAGGAGGCTTGGAGGGCAGATGGGTTTGGAACAGAAGCTACTGAGTCCCATGAGGTGCACACTGTGAGTTGAGGCGCTTATAGTAAATGAAGCAAGTTGTCCATGCTATGAGATGGTGCTGTGAGAGTCTCGCAAGCCTAGGAGTCAGAGAGGCAGTACATGGATGAACAAACAACCTGGACAGCTTTTTGATGGAAGGTAGGCTGGCCCTTTTAAAAACATAGGCTTTGTGGCTCAGCTGGTAAAGAATCTGCCTGCCAATGCAGAAGACTCAAGAGACGCTGGTTCAATCCCTGGGTCAGGAAGATACCCTGGAGTAGGAAATGGCAACCTGTTCCAATATTCTTCCCTGGAAAATTCCATGGACAGAGGAGCCTGGTGGGCTACAGCCCATGGGGTTACAGAGTCGGAGGTGACTGACTGTACATGCACACACATACAGTCTTTGCTTAGCTGGAGGAGAAGTCAGATGTGGTTAGGGAAGAAAACCAGAAACACCCCCATCTCAGTGCTATACAAAATGGGGAAGGGGAGGTAAAGGAGACAGGGAGAGATGTGGAAAATAAATATCAATTTATTAATTTTTCATTTTAAAGAAGTGCTTTCCTCCGAAGTCTTGAGTCTGTAAGAAAGTTTTTTGAAAAGATGCCTGGCGGCCAGTGCTTCCCAGCATCCAGTGCTTAGCTGCATCCTGTGACCAAAGACTACCGCTGAGGGCTGTGATTGGAGAGAATTGGAGAGACCATCTGTGGGTGCTACCCCAGGGACACACAGCTAAGAAAGAGCAGAGCTGTGGATCAGACTCCATTGTCTGGCCACCCGCCCAACTCTCTCCCCTCACTCTTCTGTGCCCTGTTATGGACCATAAACAGTGGACGAGCAGAGGTGTGAACTGTGAATTGTTTTTCATCCCTGGTTTGTTGCAAAGGTTCCCACGATGACCGACATCCTCCTTTGAATGAGAACCAATCAGCCCATTCAGAAAAATCTTGAGCTATAGCATTTCCTGACGGTGATATGCACGTCTGATTTCCTTCCATTGTAGTGAAGGCTAAGAGTCAATGTCTCTCTCTCTCTTAATTGGAGGCCTGGAAATTAAATTGCAGGAGTTCAAAAAAGAAAAAGATCACATTTTGCACAAAATCTACTCCCACTCCCACATTTCTGTGTGCTTGGTGACCCCTTTTAGTCTTTAAAACCCACCTTGCATGTTGCCTGCTTCAGGAAGCTTCTACATCCTCTTCTCCCCCAGTCTTTTGTTACCTTGGATGACAATTTGTTTTCTCTCTCCCATAATAGACCATAAGATCACTGAAGGTGGAGGGGGGCAGGCAGGTGTTACCATTAGTTGTCCCAGGACCCTTTACCTAGAGGGAGTTCACTATTTGGTGAAAGAATGAATGGCATTTTCATGTCTCAAAACAAAACAAAAACACCATCATGTTAAAGAAAGCTAGAAAATAAGCCATGCCATTTTTTTTTAAAGAGAAGGGAATGGCATCTGTGCTTAGTGGTAATATGTTGTTGAATGGTTTCATAAGAGTATCGCTACCATGGGAAAATCTGGATAAAAGTAATAAAAATGAGATCTGCTGTAGACAGCAAGTCAAAATCCCTTCCTTTCTGGCAGCCTACAGGCCAGAGGTTCAGAAAAATGGCCAAATCTCACTTCTCACTTTGCATCTCGATATTTTGTCATCACTTAATACAATTAACCAACAGCATTTATAGCATAGACACTTGTATAAAGCGCCACGCCAAGCACCAGGGCAATAAAAGAAAAAATGATCCATTTCTGAGCGGCTGCTATTAAATCATTCTTAGGTGAATTGCCCCTGAGGACTTGACTCATATTGTGTCCATGGATGGCAGGGTGGAATCCTGTCGTCTAGCATTTCCCATTAGCACTCGAAACTTGTATGTGCTTGTTGAGGTCTTATCCTGCCGGCATGGCTATTGTTGCCAGTGCAGCATTTTATTCATACCTCTCTGAAAGTGCTCTTCATTTCTATTTTGTTGACTGTACATGTCTCTGTCTTCTAAAATACAGGTCAGCAGAATAAGATATGTATGCCAAATCCAGCTTGCTACCTGCTTTTGTAAATATAATCCCATTGGACAGCCATGATCATTCATCTCTGTATTGCATATGACTGCTTTTGCCTGCTACAGTGGCAAAATTGAGTCGCTGCAACAGAGACTGTCTGGCCTGCAGTACCCGAAACATGTACTGCCTTGGCCTTGATAGGGAAAGTTTGCTGACCTCTATTCTGACATATTGAGAGATTATTGAAAGCAAGGGTTATGTTTTATTGTTTCTGGGTTCAGCCCCAATGTTGGTACTTATATGAACTCAATCAATGAATGTTCGAGTCTTAATGTGTGTGAGGCACTGTTCTAGGTGCTGGTGGTACATCCCTCAAAGAGCAAAGCAAAGTCTGTGCCCTCCTAGAACTTGATACTCTAGTGGTGGGGCCATGGGGAGAGATGGAGCAGTGAACAAACTAATAGACTATGTCGGTGAATGTTATGGAAGGAAACAAATGGAGATGGGGAAGACGGGTTGCCGCATGGGTAAATGGGTGGTCACAGTGGGAATAGGGGAATTCATTTCATGTGGGTTCACAAAGAAGGTGACGAGCAGAGAGTCATTCCAATGACTTTGCCAAGGGGAGACAGGACGTGCGTGGTGTGTTTGAGAGATTGCAAGGAGGCTATGTGCCCAGAGCAAAAGAAGGGCTGGCGTGGGAGGAAATGAGGTCACTATCTGAGTCTGTGTTTTCTGGGGCTGGTTTTATTCTGTGAACTTCTCCCGGAGTGAGATGGGAAACCCCTGGAGGCTTGAGCAGAGGAGAGGCAGGCTCTGTCGTGTGTTAACAGGCTCTTCTGAGTGGAGGATAGACTATGGGGGGTGGGGGGCAACAGTGAAAAGAAGCCAGGAGACCATTTAGAAAAATACTGTGATCATCCAGGTAGGGGAGGATGTTGGCTTGGCCCATGATCATAGAGGGAAGGGGATGAAGAGGAGGCCTGATTCCAACTTCTCGAGCCAGCTCACTGCCTGGCATTCGGTAAATGTCTCTTGAATAAAATGTCAGTGTTTCCCTTGGGGTCCACGGTGGAATCCCCTCTAGAAAATCTGACTGTGCTACTCTGGGATGAAATTCTGGCACCTGCCTGAAAATGCAATCATCAAAGCTCTCCAGACAAGCTCAGTCCTCTAGTGAGATCTATCATTAGGTGTTCTTGTTTCACCTGCCAACATAGTAGACCAAAGGATCTACCTTTTTCCTTTACTTGACATGCTTCTGCTGATGGTAAGTGAGAAGATATTTGATTGAGAGATTATTCTGTTTTCCCATGATTAACCAAAATGATGATTAATGGGTAAAACCTTTCAATTTATTCTAAGCCATCTGTAGGAAGGAGTTGGCCAGGACAGAGTGTGGATCATAAGTTTCTCAAAACAGCAGCCCTGGGCTTTCCATTTGTAGGTTGTGGAAAGATAAGCAATCTTTAATATTTCAAATCTCAGCTGCCCGTTTATCCTTTCTTATAGAGTTAATATCAGAAGATGGCTGGAGAGGTCTTTAAGATGCCAGGCTTCTATGAAGCCGGCAGCTCTTTAATTTTTCACAAGGCCGGCGCATCCTTTATGCTTTTAATGATCAGCTACCATTCGGTTGATAACGAGGTGAGCATTGGTTTAACCAAAGCACACCATGGTATTTCTGAGGGATGCTATTTCAGAGAGGGTGAGGGCATTTTAGAAACAGCAAATTTTGTAAATAAATGGAGGTGTGAATACAAAAAGGCTGATTGTCAGAATCACTAAACAGAGCTTCAGATGTGAAGCCTTCCCATGAATGTGGCTGAGAAAACCCCCTGGAGGGTGATTTGAACATCGCCTCTACTGGGTGAACTGCACTACTGGGTGAACTGCACGATTCTCCCACAGTCCGCAGCGGGCTGCATCTAATGTGCCCGTCACTGTTGCGCAGACCTCTGCTAATGGCCTTGAAAGGGAGAAGGTTCAAAGAGGCTTGGTTCCCAGGCCTGCTAATGAGCATGAGGCCTCTTCCCTCTTAATGAGCCAGGGTTTATGTGGGATTCTTTGCCCTCCCCTTTTTGAAGGGAAGGCAGGCGAGAGTTCACAAAAGCAGCAAGTCTTGCCGTCAAGGGGAGCGTGCAGCTGGGCCACCCGAAGACAGCCTGGAGGGGAGCCACAAAGCTGCCAGAGGTCGTGCCCAGGCCAACGTGGCTCTGAGTGTGAGGCTGGACCTCCTGCTAGCCCGGCCTGTCGCTGGCGACAGTGACAAGCCCTTGATGGGAGATTTTAGGCTGGAAGGGTTGCTTGTGGTCCGTCGGCAGCCCTTTAAATTTCCTCGGTGGAGCGCGACTACCTTCAAGTGCTTTCTAAACTGTAATCGTCACCATTGTTATAACTTAGCAAATGAATATTGTAGCCGCTACGATCCTTGTTCTCATGAACCACATTGCTAGCACTCACTGGTCCTCAGCTCACCGCAGCCACTAAAAAGGCCCCCAGATATTTTTCTCCACTTCTCTCTGCCCACCCACGTCCCACTGCTGGATTAAACAATAGAATTATTCAGAAGAGTAACAAATACATGCCAGAAACGTTGCCTCTATCACAATCATCTTTGTGAAAGTCACTTGTTTTTTTTCTTGGGGGTGTATTTGGGAAACTGACATCCCCGGTTGCAACGTTATGATTGCCACTGAAACCACACAATTGATTTCGTACACATTTCATGCCCGCTTCTACAATAACTGCCTTTCTCCTCTGAAGCCTGGTTCGGTATCACAGAGTAGCAGCCCTTAAAGCACATATACTTAACATATCAACTCATAAATGCAAAGTCGTGAAAGACTCTGTAGTTCATTAATTACTGTTTCTACATTTTTGTTTTAAAACACAAGGAAAACTTGGCCATAACACAATAAGATTATTGTGATTAGATATGGAAATTACAGTTTCAAGAACTTGCCGGTTTGGAAGGAGACCCTTTAAAGGACAAAATTGCAAAAAAAGAAAAATACATTAAATTAAAAAAAAATGCTGCTTTGGGCGACAGGAACCTTGAGGAGATGTTAGCTGATATGCTGGCTTTGGGTGTTCTCCACCCCTCCTTATTTCCCCAGTGAATAGAGAATTATTTGGAATGTACACACATTTACCCTCCCGTGACCTGTGTGTGGAATTATTCTGAGATGCACTCAAAGCTGACAGCCCCCCATGGCTGACCCCCTCACGCCTAATCACATCTTACGTTCTGTTTCCAGATAGCTGATCAGCTTCCTTGGATTTTGCTGATGACCCAGGAGAGCTTTGCCTGAAGATGGAAACACTGGAGTCGGAGCTGACCTGCCCTATTTGTCTGGAGCTCTTCGAGGACCCTCTCCTGCTCCCCTGCGCGCACAGCCTCTGCTTCAACTGCGCCCACCGCATCCTGGTGTCACACTGCGCCACCAACGAGTCCGTGGAGTCCATCACCGCCTTCCAGTGCCCCACCTGCCGACATGTCATCACGCTCAGCCAGCGAGGTCTAGACGGGCTCAAGCGCAACGTCACCCTCCAGAACATCATCGACAGGTTCCAGAAAGCCTCAGTGAGCGGGCCCAATTCCCCCAGCGAGACCCGCCGGGAGCGGGCATTTGACGCCAACAGCATGACCTCGGCCGAGAAAGTCCTCTGCCAGTTCTGTGACCAGGATCCTGCCCAGGACGCCGTGAAGACCTGTGTCACTTGCGAAGTGTCCTACTGTGACGAGTGCCTAAAAGCCACTCACCCGAACAAGAAGCCCTTCACAGGCCACCGTCTCATTGAGCCCATCCCGGACTCACACATCCGGGGGCTGATGTGCCTGGAACACGAGGATGAGAAGGTGAATATGTACTGCGTGACCGATGACCAGTTAATCTGTGCCTTGTGTAAACTGGTCGGGCGGCACCGAGATCATCAGGTGGCAGCTTTGAGTGAGCGCTATGACAAATTGAAGGTTAGTCCGATCCGCCTTAAGCCAAACCCCTTTGTGCCAGCAAATGTCATGGAAAGAAAAAGTGTATTCACTGCTAGCTACGTGGCAGGTGAAACTTGTCTCTTCGCCTTTTGTTATCTGATTCGTTGTAGCATGTTTTTTTGGCAGCCTGGCCATGTTACACAATAAGAGTATCTTGTCAAAGTTGACTGCTGCTTGTAATGTTAGCGTTGTCAAGGCGAGAGCAAATTTGGAAAAATCTGGGCTATTTTCAGTCCTTGTAGTTGAGAGAGAGCAGGAGAGAGAGAGAGAGTCAGAAGGAATGGCAGATAAAATCTGGGTTTAGGCATTTGGGGGGGCATTTATTTTCCTCACTCATTTCTCTGGCATCGTCCTAGTATCTAGTTACTGCCCAAACAAAGAAGAGAGGGAGGAGGAATGCCTAGAGCAAATGTGGGATTTTAGAGGACATGTGGCCTTTTATTCCCTGCGTAAATGATATCCAGCTTACTGGTGGACTGGAGTGTTACGATTGTCTCGGATTTACAAAAGAATTTCTTTTCGTGGAAGTTTTTTAACACAGTAAGGGTAGAGGCAAGTATGTTTAACTTCATTTTTAACCTGGAACTCCGAACCGAACTCTGGCTCGGGGAATGATAATTAATATGACTATCCATCACAGTTTTTTTTTTTTATTTTTTTTTTTATCCATCACATTTTAAAAATCACTCTCTAAACATGGAGAGAAGGCTCCAGGGGAGAAATAAGCTAGGTCTCCAGGTGTCTGCTCATCTGCGGGCGGCGGTGGGTCTAATTATTGCAAACTCAGCCGAGCGAGTTTGCTCTGATCATGAGACACTTCTGTCGATTCTTTTCACCAGCTAATTTTAGATCATAAGATGCCAATTAAAAGGAAAGGAAGTATGAATTAAGAGCTTTGAGTAAATATATATATTGAAGTCCTTCCTCTCAGGACACACAACACCGTGTTGTTGAGCAAACACAATGAATCACATGATCAAAAGCCTTACCGCTCAGAGCAGATCGTCACCTCTCACTAATAGTTCCTGTCACTTCTTCTCGCCGCTGATGTGGGCTTGTGTTTATGGGGACCAAGTCGTGATCCTTGCTTTCAAACGTCATTTGGCGAACAAACCTATCACCTGAGCAGTATGCCTCACTCAAAGTATTCATTGACGACTGGTACAGATCAATCTAGGAAGTTAAGCCGGAGGATGGGGGCAATGCAGACAAGGGAAGACAGATGCTGACTGGATTTCTAGTATCATGCACAAAGGTGACCAAAAGCACACCTCCCAAGTTCTTAATAGCAAAGCAATGTGTGTGTGAATTGTGCTGCTAAAATTCTTCAGAAATTGCTGTGGCTATCAGATTTTAGAAACTATGGTGATCCTTTTGCCCTTTTTTGGTGGGGGACAGAATGTGTAGGATGATTGAACATTGGTCCTTTTTTTCCCCCTCCCTTTTTAAAAAACTGAAGTATAGTTATTTACAGTGTTGTGCTAGTTTCAGATGTACAGCTAAGTGATTCAGTTTTATATATTTATATATAATATATGTGTGTGTGTGTGTGTGTATATATATATATATATATATATAGTCTTTTTCAGATTCTTTTCCCTTATAGGTTATTATAAAATATTGAGTAGTGTTCCCTGTGCTCTTTAGTTGATCCTTGCTGGTTGTCTATTTTATATATAGTAGTGTGTATATGTTTGGAGAAGGCAATAGCACCCTACTCCAGTACTCTTGCCTGGAAAATCCCATGGATGGAGGAGCCTGGTAGGCTGCAGTCCATGGGGTCGCTAAGAGTCAGACACGACTGAGTGACTTCCCTTTTACTTTTCACTTTCATGCATTGGAGAAGGAAATGGCAACCCACTCCAGTGTTCTTGCCTGGAGAATCCCAGGGACGGAGGAGCCTGGTGGGCTTCCGTCTATGGGGTCACACAGAGTTGGACACGACTGAAGCGACTTAGCAGCAGCAGTAGTGTGTGTATGTTACTTCCAAATTCCTAATTTATTCCTCCCCCCAACCTTTCACCTTTGGTAAGCAGAAGTTTATTTTCAAGAAGGTAAGTGTTTTTGCTTTCCAAAATGTGAAGCTGCCAGATTGGATTTTTTTCTTTATCAAAAAATGTTCCTTTAATTAGATTAACACTGCTTAATGACCACATGTGAAAACACCACACTTGAGGTTCTATATTCAGCAACTCCAAGACTTGATATTTAAACCTGGTATTTGAGTTCTTCTCATTACTTTTGTCCCATCAAAGAGGAGTTCTTAGTTATTTACATCTCCAAATTTAAGAGGAAACACTTACGTGCTCTAGCCCATTCTGTGATGAAAATGAAATTCTTCAATTATGAGCCTTGAACACTTGTGTAATGAAGCCAGTAGGCTAGTGGTCATTTATACTGTCACCAGGAGGGCCTGACAATTAATGATCCTGGTAGATTTTATCTTCTAATTACAGAAATATAAGCATATAAACAGCACCCAGTAGGCTGAAACACATTTATAGCTGCTCAACAAAGTATGCTTATAAGCATTTATTTACAGCCATTTCACAAAATATGCTTATCAGCATTTAAACAAATAGCATGCTAGCATAGCCTGTTTGTTCTAAAATATGCCACTTATGTTAGAACAAAAAAATCATAGAATAGATGACATTTGGGTGTCCATGGTATTTCAAAACCCAACTACAGTATAAACATCGGGTTTTTGAAGAAAGGAATAGCATACTGAAAGGACCAAAACAAACAAACAAAAATTGTATTTTTGTTAATTACTTTGACCTGAGAAAGTAAATGAATTCTGTTAGTATATTTCCCTGAGGCTTTAGCATCACTTACAAAAATGGATTTCTGATGATATGGAAACAAAAGCATGGAGAAATTTGAGGATGCTTTCATTCATAATGTGATAGATTTGCTTTACTTACTTGAATATTTAAGGACTCAGGTGTCTGCTGTTTGAATTTTTTTTTTACTTCTGTTAGTATAAGTCCATTATTTGAAGAAAGGGAATTCTGCAGTGATCATGAACAATAATTCTTTCAATAACACTCAATAACTTAGAGGGACATTTTTTCATTAGTTCTCAGTATACATGTGTTGATATAGAGGATTGGAATATACTTTTGTACCTTACAACTATTTTTCTAGACACAAAAGGAAAAAAAAGGAAAACTTTCAGCATGTAGAATTCATGCAAATAAAATCTTTCACATCATTTGAAATTGCATCAAGTCAAGAATCTAATGATGCTTTCAGACTATGTATTGGGAGATAATCATAAAATATTGAAACAAAGAGAAAATTAAACTAGCATTTCCTGAACTCTGTTTTAAGATAAAAAGAGAAAAAAGTCTTCCTGGCAAGTGCATCTCTAAATGGAGCCTATCATAATGTGGACCTTTTTTCACATCATCTTAATTGAATTTTAAAAAGCCTCTCAGTCCTCCAAACTTGACTCAAAAGTTTGATTAGTGAACCAAGTAACATATAAGAGAATTGAATAGAATGCATTCCAGAGTTTTCAAGAAATTACAATACAGTAATTTCTTCTCCTCTGTTCCACCATATAATGTTGGTGCTCTTGTTTCTTTCCTCAAGTTCTACCCATAAAAATATACAAACCCAGAAAAGTTGACCTTTCCTTGCCCTTCAATTTCAGCATACTCTGACTTCAAGTGAGCTGAAACTGAAGTTCCAAATCACTGTTTTGCTCTTCTGACTCTAATTGGCCTTTTTTTGGCTGCGGGAGTTACTTTGCGAAATAATCCCTTTCAATGGGTCATCTCATTGTAGTTTTATAATAGTTTGATAAAGGTTCCAGTTAAATCCTCAGCCTTCCTATGTAGCCCTTCTCTTCTGGAGGTGGAAAGATGGGATTTCACTTTAGGGCTTCATTTATAGATCGTGAAGGTCTATATTTGTTAAAGTCTTCTACTTTATTTGCCATTGGGGAAGTTGTGACTGGAATCTAAGCTGACTTTTTACCTTTTCCTTAGAATTTCTGTGACTTGTTTCTTCTTTGAAAATAGTCACTGGTAGAGTGCAGGTTCCAGGGAAAGAGGAGTGTGTGTGTGTGTGTGTGTGTGTGTGTGTGTGTGTGTGTGTGTGACATGCATATGTGGATAGAGGCTGGGGATGCTGCTATATCTTACAAGGTGCAGGATGGGCTCCTACCACATAGAGTTGTCTGGTCCCAAATCTCAGCAGTGCCCAGCTTAAGAAACCTTCATCTGTGAGAAGAATTTAGC
Source organism: Cervus canadensis (assembly GCF_019320065.1). Lineage (NCBI taxonomy): Eukaryota > Metazoa > Chordata > Mammalia > Artiodactyla > Cervidae > Cervus > Cervus canadensis. The sequence goes on from NC_057419.1 coordinate 15,827,303, forward strand.
ATTTATCACTGCATTGATTTGCCAGGGTTGTTGCAGCAAGGGCTCACAAACTAGGTGACCTACAGGAAAGGAATGTATTGTTGTACATTGCTGGAGACTGTTGTTGTTTAGTTGCTCAGTTGTGTCTGACTCTTTGCGCCCCAATGAACTGCAGCCTGCCAGGTTCCTCTGTCCATGGGATTCTCCAGGCACGAATACTGGAGTGGGTTGCCATGCCCTCCTCCAGGGGACCTTCCCTACCCAGGGATCGAACCCGTGTCTCCTGTATTGGCAGGCAAATTCATTACTGCTGAGGCTGGAAGTCCTCAATCAAGGTGTCAGCAGAGTTGATTCCTTTTGAGGGCTGTGAGGGAAGAATGTGTTCCAGGCCTTTCTCCTTGGGTTGTTGGTGGCTGTTTTCTCCCTATATCTCTTCACATGGCATTCTTCCTGCATGTTTATCTTCATGTTCAAATTTCCCCTTCTTGGCATAATTTTTTTTGGTTGCCCCACATGGCATGCAGGATCTTAGTTCTCCCATCAGGGATTGAACCCATGCCGCTGACATTGGGAACCCTGAGTCTTAACCATTGGATGGCCCAGGAAGTCCCAAATTGCCCCTTCTTAAAAGGACACCAGTCATATTGGATTAAGGACCCACTCTACTCCAGTATGACTTCATCATAGCCAATTACAGTTGCAGTGACATTTAAGGTCACATTCTGAAATATTTTGGGTTAAGACTTCAACATACGAAGTTTTAGGGGCCACAGTCCAACTCATAGCAATCACTTACTCCAGTGTATACCTGGTTATCTAGTCAGTTGAGCACACAATATGTCTCCCTCGATGATTTAATCACCCTAAGTTAGGTAGAGACCTTTGGCTCCCACTGCTCCATCACCCACCTAAGACTGACTACAGGATCTTGAAGGTAATGAATTCCCAATAAATATTTGTCAGCTGCTTCACTGATGATCAACTGTTAACCCTGCTTGAAAACTTAAATTACACTCATAATAATATTACAGATACTCATTCTGATATATGATAAATAATTCTGTAAGACAATTTCTTAAGATAATTTCTGGGCTTCCTCGGTGGCTCAGATGGTAAAGAATCTGCCTGCAATGCAGGAGATCTGAGTTCAGTCCTTCAGTCAGGAAGATCCCCTGGAGAAGGGAATGGCAGCCCACTCCAGTATTTTTACCTGGAGAATCCCATGGACAGAGGAGCCTGGCGGGCTACAGTGCATGATCACAAACAGTCGGACAGGGCTGAACAACTAATGCTTTCAACTTGAAGATAATTTATAAATAAGGGCAGAGCCAGATATACATTATATTTTATCCAGCTGTATATGACTCATTATTCTGGTCTGTATTGCATTTCATTGGTTTAAATTTAATGGTATGATTTTTGATAAACTAGATCTTAAATACTTGTTCACCTTTGTTTTATGCTCCTATATGATGGACACTTGACAGACCCATTATACCTACTGTTTCCTTTATCCTCCCTTATCTGATATGTAGATTTTTTGGAGAGGTCATGCATAAGTAAGTTAATGTATGCTTCATAAAGGCAATATGAACATGAACAGTCCCCTTCCTCCCTGGAGCTTATAGTTTAGCAGAGAGTTCCAGTGGGTAAAATATTTCCTCTGTTGGTGGGAGGAAACTCTGGGTACACTGTGTCCAAAGGAGGGATACCAATGCCAGACCTGAGAGACTTTAGAGAAAGGCTTCCTGAAATAAAGGCCATTACATCTACCATTGCCAAGCTTTTTATTGGAAAACTGACAAATTTAGTAGACATCTATAGATTCTTTGGTATCATTCTTTTTTATATTTCCCACTTATGACATCCCTTGTAGAGCCCTGTATCTTTTTTCAAATGGGTTCACAGTAAGTCTAGGCTAGATTTTAATCTAACATGTAGATCATGACATTTTGTCACCTGATGACATTGGGGATATGTGAATGTCAGACATATGTCTTCCAAAATGTTTTGGTTATATGAGTTCTCACCTGTTCCAACTAGCCCCTTCAAATTTTTATCCTGCTTATGCTTATTTCATGGGAACAATTCTTTAGTCTATATATATATAATTTTTTAAAGAAACTTCCCATGTGACAAAATGCAGTTTCCAAATACTTGTGAAATATGTTAAAGATGTATTTTAATTTTCTTAGTTGGGTACAAAAACTTTTTATGATATACAGAGTAAAAGAAGACATTTTCAGGGATATGTTCTTAACAGTAAACTTAAAGCTCCATCTTTCTCCTCTCTCCTTTTCATCTCTTTCCCGTGATGAATCCCCTCTCCCTCCCTTACCTGCAGAGAGGACTGTCTTACTGCCTGATGATTTATTATTGGGATCATTTCTGAGGAGTTCAGAGAATTCTGGGAAATAAACAGGTACACAAGGTACCTTCTAGTCATTTGACTGTATAAAGAAATGTAATTCTTGAGCATGTTTCTTAGCTTCAGTTCATTTGTTGTTGTTGTTGCTTTGTTCAGTTGTGTTCAACTCTTTGCAACCCTATGGACTGCAGTACACCAGGCTTCCCTGTCCTTTTCCATCTCCCAGACTTGGCTCAAATTCATGTCCATTGAGTCTGTGATACCATCCCACCATCTCGTCCTCTGTCATCCCCTTCTACTCTTGCCTTCAGTCTTTCCCAGCATCAGTGTCTTTTCCTATGAGTTGGCTCTTTGCATCAGGTAACCAAAGTATTGGAGCTTCAGCTTCAGCATCAGTTCTTCTAATGAATATTCAGGATTGATTTCCTTTAGGATGGACTGGTTTGATCTCCTTGCAGTCCAAGGGACTCTCAGGAGTCTTCTCCAATGCCACAGTTGTAAAACAGGGCTAATAATGTATTTGTTGTTGTTCAGTCACTAAGTCATGTCCAACTGTTTGTGACCCCATGGACTACAGCACACCAGGCTTCCATGTCCTTCACCATCTCCCAGAGTTTGCTCAAACTCATGTCCATTGAGTCAGTGATGCTGTCCAACCATCTCATGCTCTGCCACTCTCTTCTACTTCTGCCTTCAATCTAACCCAGCATCAGGGTCTTTCCCAATGAGTTAGAAATAATGTCCTTACTTGTATAGAAACATGGGAGAGCAAAATAAAATGTTTCACACAAACCATCATCATTGTGTCTGGCAATGTATTAGAACGTAAAAACAGTGTGATAATCCAGGAGGTTAGAATGGCATGATGGTTACAATGTGGACCTTTGGGGCACACTGCCTGACAGTTATTTTTTAACCACTGCTTGTCTTATTTGCATGTGAGATAAGGGTCCACATTATTGCTTTCATGGGTTTTGTAGTTCTTGGGTCTCAAGCTCCTGGCGAAGGGCATGAGAATGAATAAACACTTGTTGATGGACAGGTGCGTGATTGATGGGTTAAAGAAGTGCTTTGGGATGTGAAGGAGGAAGAACTGACTCTGGTTTTTGAGTAGACAAGAAACCTTGCTTCAGGGTGGTGGGCTTTAAGCCGCCTTGACAGATCAGTGGATTATGCATCAAAGAAGAGTGAGGCGTTCCTCGGGAGTGGGGCCAGCAGAAACCTGTTGGCAGGAATTGGCAAGACAGCTTAGGGATTCTAGACAATGCTGGCTAGAGCCCAGGGTGCCAATGGAGGGGCCCAGGAGGGAGTCTGTCGGAAGAGTCCTACTGGGGGCAGGGTGAAGAGTTTGAGTCTTTGAATGCCAGGTTAAAGTTTGGGGCAGTTTTCTTCTTCTCTAGAGAATAACACTGAAGGAATTTTGTTTTTGAGAGAGAGAGGCTGATGTCATGTATATTTTCTGAAGGCAAGGTCCAGTCAGGGTATCAGAAACATTTAGGGTCATTGTACCCACAGAAGAAATAGAAGGGGGAAAAGTTGTTCACATGACTTTAGATTTTTGTGGTCTCATTTTTAATAGGCAAAGTGAAGTAGTATCATAGGTCAAACTGCCCCCCCCCCACCAACACACACACACATACACTCAACAGAAACATGGAAACCAGTGAGAGTCAATGTCTTGTCCTTGAAGACCAAGAATAGGAGTGATCATTGATGATAGGCTCTTAACTCCAGACATAAATGCAACTCTTTTCTGCCTTTCCTTCCCTGGTGGCTCAGATGGTAAAGGATCTGCCTGCAATGCAGGAGACCTGGGTTCGATCCCTGTATTGGGAAGATCCCCTGGAAGAAGGCATGGCAACCCACTCAAGTATTCTTGCCTGGAGAATCCCCATGGACATTGGAGCCTGGCAGGCTACAGTCCATGGGGTCGCAAAGAGTCGGACACGACTGAGTGGCTAAGCACACAAACACATAGCGCAGAGATATACTTGCAATGATGTGTGCTTATTTCTTCTGGCTTTTTGATCCACTCTAAGGCAGATGTGTTCAAATCTCTAAATGCTGACCTCAAACCTCAGGAACATTTTAGGGTCAGATATGACCTTGAAGTTTATGTTGTTTCACCCCCATTCTGCAGATGAGGAAATGGGGGCTGAGAGTGGTAAAAGGCTCCACATCACCTGGCCAGAGGGCTTGGACCTAGGACTAGAGCACAGGTCCCCCTGCTGTCCTCTTATTTTGGGTCTCTTTGGCTCCAGCTTTTCGAGTGATTCCATTACTTCTGAGGTTTCCTTTGGGTTTTGGAGACTCAGTTCAATTAGTCACTCAGTCATGGCTGACTCTTTGAAACCCCATGGACTGCAGCACACTAGGCTTCCTTGTCTATCACCAACTCCAGGAGCTTGCTCAAACTCATGTCCATCACGTCAGTGATGCCATCCAACCATCTCATCCTCTGTCATCCCCTTCTTCTCATGCCTTCAATTCTTCCCAGCATCAGGGTCTTTTCCAACGAATCGGTTCTTTGCATCAGGTGGCCCGAGTATTGGAGCTTCAGCATCAGTCCTGTATTAATATTCAGGACTAATTGAGGTGGTGGTTTTACACACAAACCTGGCCATCATAGACAGTGGTTGATGCCTCATGTCATTGTTGTTCAGTCACTAAGTCGTGTCCAACTCTGCGACCCCATGGACTGCAACACACCAGTCCTCCACTATCCCCCAGAGTTTGTTCAAGTTCATTTAAGGTGGTGATACCATCCAACTATCTCATACTCTGCCGCCCTCTTCTCTTTTTGCCTTCAGTCTTTCCCAGCACTGGGGTCTTTTCCAATGAGTCAGGTGCCTCTAGGGCCACCTAGAAAGCTGCCTTAAGATATCTCCATGCCAGTATTTTCTCCAGCTGAGCCAGTATAGACTTAGACTGGGTTGCCTTGAAGGGCCAGACCTGAATTCACACAGATGTATCTGAGATGACCTCAGGGACACCTCAGAAGAAAAGATATGCTCATGTGGAAGCCAGTGGATTTTCACGGCAGCTTCCATGGGCTCACTGATTTACCCCTTAGAGTAATTTTTTTTCCTGAATGTCCTAATATATAGATAACTCATTTATTTTATTTTAAAAACTAATTTATTTTTAATTGATTTTGGTTGCACTGGGTCTTTGTTGCTGCTCGCAGGCTTTCTCTAGTTGCAGTGAGTCAGGGCTATTCTTTGTTGCAGCGTGCAGGCTTCTCATTGCAGTGGCTTCTTTTGTGGAGCTTGGGCTCTAGAGTGCAGGGTCAGTAGTTGTGAGGCACAGGCTTAGTTGCTCTGCAACATGTGGGATCTTCCCAGACTAGGGATCAAACCTGTGACCCCTGCATTGGCAAGTGAATATTTATCCATTGTACCACTAAGGAAGTCCCTCCTCAATTTTATTTAAGTACATAAAGTGAGTCCATATAAGTGAGGAGTAACTGTTTGTGCATAGCATTTGAATTTAAGTTGAAAAGTTTTCAAAGAATACAATTCATCTTGATGAGGTACAAAGTTAAAGCTAGTAGGATTTTCTGAAATTACTTTTACTGAGTATTTTTTTAAAGGCTGTGATATTCAGAATTCTTTCATTCTCTGACACTGGCAAATCATAAACTAGGTTATTCTTAGAAAGACTGGTAAATTTTTTGACAATGGATAGGTAAATAATAAAGAGGACACAGAGTAGCCTGAGAAAGTGAATGAAGCTAAAGACTGGATAGATTCTCTGTATGTGACATAGGCATTCTGGAAAAATCTGATAAAGCTATTTACAAAGTCCACTTAAAACTTAATTCACTTTATGTTTTAGATTTTGGGGCACACTACTTAAGGACTTCACCTACCCATGAGGATAGCTTTTAAGCTGACAGAGGAGAATACATTTTGCATTTCTCATCAAAAAGGAAAATGCTTGTAAAGTGCCTAGCCTAGTGATTGGCACATAGTAAGCGTTCCATGAACATGAGGTATTATTATATCTGGGCATTTACTGTTACAATAAAGGCTTCATTGGTGTAATCCAATCGTGGGTTTCCTGACAGTATCATAAATTACTCAGTGGTTATAGGGTCGATTTGTATTTCTGGCTGACATGGGAAATTTTGAACAACCCTCGGGGGAATTATAATTGGGTGGGAACTTTGATTTGTCCTTTTTAAACCAAGCCGAGTAGTAAAATGGACTCTTAAGAAGTAGTGAGCGGTGGACTCAAAGAAATGGCTTTTAAAAACAAGCACCATTTTGAAGTTCAGGGCAGCCTGGGCCAATCACAAGCTCCATTGGCCAGCTTTCTGTTTTGTTGTAAATCACCTTGGGTGTGTGAATGAAGGATGGAGCTGGGCAGCCCTGGGCTCCGTATGAGCAGCCATTGCCCTTAGAATAGGAAGAAGGAGGGGTTTCAGTCTTGGTTAGGGTTGGGCGCAGAGGAGAGCCCTGAAGGGAAGAGCTTGCATAAGGACATGAGGGCCTCCAGCCTCTCCTGTAGTGGCCCCAGAAGTTCTGTGCCATTGGGACAAAATGCATAGAGCAGCGAGGTCAGCATCTTGTATCTACTTTGCTGCCTATTGGGGAAAACAGTCAGGAAAATAATGGGTTTTATTCACGTGGAGATAGACCGGGTTCTTATTCCTGAAACAATATGAGAATTCTGAAGAACTTCTACCTTTTTCGTGTCTTTATAGATGATCTTCCCTGCCCCCCCGTCTGCTTTATCAAATTCTGCCTTTAAAAAAAAAAAGAAAAAGAAAAGAACTCTTATTTATTCACCCAAGGGATATTTGTGTTTGGCTAAGGAGATAAGCCCTGGGTAAACTCTGGCAATGCAGAAATGAGTCACAGAGACACGTCGTTGCTTCCATGGTCTAGACATAATTATAACATGCGATAAGAGCATAGAAAAGGGCTAGGAAAAGAAGTCCATGAAACTCAGTCCATGAGATAGTTTTTAAAATGACTCATAGTCCCAGATTGCTGACTTAGGTGTTGCTCTTTGGAAATTGTGCTGTGTTTATGCTCCGTTGCTCAGTCATGCATGACTCTTTTGCGACCCTATGGACTGTAGCCCGCCAGGCTCCTCTGCCCATGGAATTTTCCAGGCAAGAATACTGGAGTGGGTTGCCATTTCCTCCTCCAGGGGATCTTCCCACCCCAGGGATCAAACCCGCATCTCCTGTGTCTCCTGCATTGACAGGCAGGTTCTTTACCACTGTGCCACCAGGAAAGCCTACTCTGCAAATTGCTTAGTTCCAAAAGCTGAAGGGAAAATACATTTCAAGGAGAAGCAGTGTTCAGAGAAGACAGCAGGGACATTTGCACTGTGTGTCCCTTTGGAGTGGCTGTCAGGGCAACATGGGAGGACTCCAGTCCATGAAAAAATCTGGGCCAGACCCTTTCTTATGAAAGGTCCGCTGACCACGGGTAGAATTGTAGCTCTTCTCACATGCTTTCCTCAGAGGTCTCTGTTTCCTTCCTGAACAGGGCTCACAGGTCGAGTCCATATCCAGGTTCAGGAACCATTTATGTCATTTCCACTGTGAAAGGACCCATCTCTAGGAAGACGGTGTGAAAGGTCACCAGAGGAAATGCCATTGTGTGGCCCAGCCAGCTGGGGGCGTGGCTAGCTTTATCTGTGAGGGAGTTTTTGCTAACTTAGGTGTTAGGATGAATATCCTGGCTTGGTAGAAAGATTTATTTCTCCATCCTTTGACCCTTTCACATAGCTGTCCAGAGCTCAGCTGCTCTTGGTTGGTGGCATCAGATTTAAGGCTGAGAGGAGTGAAATGGGCAGATTTTCCAACTCATGCTCAGTATGGCCTGTTGCTTCTGGAAGGTCAAGGAGACCCAAGGTCCCTGCTTCCCAGGTGGCTCACTGTAAAGAACCCACCTGCCAGGGCAGGAGACGAAGAGACGTGGGTTCAATCCCTGGGTCAGGAAGATCCCCTGGAGGAGGGCATGGCAACCCACTCCAGTATTCTTGCCTGGAGAATCCCCATAGACACAAGAGCCTGGTGTGCTACAGTCCGTGGGTTGCAGAGTCGGACACAACCAAGCATGCATGCCATGCCAAGGTCCCCATACAAACTTCGCCCAGGAGGGAGGTGATTTTCTTGCCCCTGGCCTGCTGAATAAGGCTCTGGAGGGTCCCAGCCAATGAGGATCTTACCCAATTATAATGGTTCAGCTCATCAAATGAAGTGGTTCCAGTTTCTCTTTTATTCTAGAAACTCATCTGGAAACACACTGGGCAAGGCCACCATGCTGCCTTTGTACCTCTAGACTAAAGTTCTGTAGGTCAGTGCTTGGGGTGGTAAGGGAGGGTGGTAAGGTAAGGGTAACTCTTTCAAGATGCTGCTTAAAGTTGTTTTGCGGCGTGGTTCAAGCATATTTGTTTATTCAACACTGAGAACCAGCTATTACCAAGAGGAATAATGAGCATTTGCAAATCTCCAGATTGACAGTTTGCAAAGCACTTTCAAGTATTATTTGATTCTTGAAACAACTGTGTATCCCCTGCAAAAATATGAGAATGTTAATACCTGCTCATTAGGGATCTTGGCAGGATTAAATGAGATAATATAGGTCCAGGTATCTAGCTCAGCATCTAGTGGGTGGGAGAAGCTGCGTAAATAGGAACCTCCTTAACCACTTGGAATGTGAGGACACAAAAATTAAATAGCATTAACTGTGGTTAGAGAAATTGAAGTTTGGTGTTCCGACCCAGGGACCCTGTCTTGGCCCTAACTAATCATCACCTATGATTAAGGCAGAAAGAACTATGGCCCAAACATGCCCCACTTCAGAAAATTAATGAGAAGGAAAAAGAGCTTAAGTGATGGAGAGACAAAGTGCTTTTGCCTTAACTTCTGACACAAGGGTTGCCTGGACACAAGAAATTTCCTTTAAAGTAGTAACTAAATTGAGGTTGATCTATTTTTCCATTCTGATGTAAATAAAGGAGTAAAAATACAAAAATGAAATATGGAAATCCTTATGGAATAATTTTTATTTATTACAGTCATGTTGAATTATTCAGTATTCACCAGCTACTCAATACATTAGTGTTAAATGAAGGAATGAATGAGTCTCTCATGATCTCTAAATTCATCCCATCACTTGAAATGTGATAATTCATTTGCTGTGGTTAAAAATGTAAATTTAGCATCTTGGTCTATGAGTTTGACATTTCAAATCTCTTAAGAGACCTAAATGAGTTCTTGCTCATATTTAGTTATTTTTGGCAAAGCCTATATACATGTGAAAATGGTCGCCACATGTTAGTCAATAACAAAGGTTTGGGGTCTATTATCCATTCCTTTTTCCAGGGTTGCTTATCAGAATTGTAGGTTTACATTAGTTTCCTAGACCAGAATGGCTCAAATATAAATGTACACAGGAAATACTCTGGAATCTTATTAAAATTATCCTCCAATTAAAATAAATAAGTCAAACAACAACAACAAAAATGCAGGTTCTCATTCAGCAGGTTTGAAATGAGTTTGAAGTCTGATTTTAACTTATGCCTTAGCCTTGTCATTTTCAATTGGTGTGAACTTAGGTTAAGGAAAACAAACCACAACTAAGTTCTCTAAGCCTTATTTGTTCATCAGTGCAACAGAGGTATAATTGAAGGTTAAACCCTGTAATGCTTGACCCTGGGGAAGCCCAAGGTTCCTCTTTCCATTACTGTTATACCCTGAAGGCTGATCTTTCTCCCCTTATTCCAAGTTTTAACCCTTCCCTGTAGCTATAAAGACAATATAGGTTCTTTTAAGAAGTTAATGTAAAGTTGATGTAAATCAAAGTGAATAGTCTTCCTCTTCAAGCTTTCTATTTCTTCCTCTACTAACTCTGGTTGATTCTTAAAGGACTAACTGTAGGCTCACCAAGGACTACTTTAAGTTAGCTTTTCATAAAATTCTCTCAGACATTCCATGTTGGCTCTACTACCCCTTCATCATTACACTGCCTTCCATATTATTATATAAACACTTTTGGGCTAAAGGGCTTCCCCAGTGGCTGAGACAGTAAAGAATCCTGCAATGCAGGAGACCTGGGTTCGATCCCTGGGTTGGGAAGATTCCCTGGAGAAGTGAACAGCTACCCACTGCAGTATTCTGACCTGGAGAATCCCATGGACAGAGGAGCCTGGCAGACTACAGTCCATGGGGTCACAAAGAGTTGGACATGACTGAGTGACTTTCACTTTCTGTTTGGGCTAAAAGCCTTCCTGCCTCAACTGGTTGTCCATTTCTCAAGCTTAGTCACTGTGTCTCATAGTTGTTTTCTATCTCCTTAGTCCTTTTCCAGTGACTAGCTGTTGTTCAGTCACTAAGTTGTGTCTGACTCTGTGACCCCATGGACTACAGCAAGCCAGGCTTCCCTGTCCTTCATTATCTCCCAGAATTTGTACAAATTCATGTCTATTGAGTCGGTGATGCCATTCAACCAGCTCATCCTCTGTCATCCCTTTCTCCTGCCTTCAGTCTTTCCCAGCATCAGGGTCTCTTCCAGTGAGTCAGCTGTTCGTGTCAGGTGGCTTTTTTTTTTATAAGCCACAAGGTATTTTATCAGTAGTAAATACTTATTGAAACAAATGGAACAGCCGTTAATAATTTAATGAGATGATACGGTGCAATTTACCCATCGGGTAAACAAGAAAAATCATAGCCCACCCGACATTCTTTTGAAATTTGAATACATAAGCCAGCAAAATATTGCCTTGTAGGTCTCTGCATTCATTTCTGAATCAACAAATTGCTCACCAATGATTTCTTATGAGAAAGTATTATGAAGAGACTGTTTGATTTTTAAAGACTTTAGTTCAGACACAGGTGATGAAATATTTGTCATTCACAAGGAAAGGATAAAATAATACTATATACATATGTATTTTCTTGTGTGCATACTTTTTATGTATGTATTTTGTTCTCTACTGCCGCAAAACAGAGTTCTCTTTAATTCCCCTTTGAGGTAGGATGGTAAGAAATCGTGAAGACCTTAGCGGGTAAACTTAGTGGCACGCATTTGCCTTATCATGACAACTTGAAGGGCTCGGGGCATCTAGCAGATCAAGGCCAGGGATGCTGCTCAGCATCTTAAACACACAGGACAACCCACGGCAGGGAATCATCAAGTGGTAAATGTCTGTGCTGGGACATCTGTAATTAACCAAAGCATCTTTGCCGGCATGCAGAGAGGAAAGCTCAGCTTCACTCTTCACAAGGCATTGACTTCTTTATGTAATCTCCAAGTGTTAGTTGCTCAGTTGTGTCCGACTCTTTGTGACCCCATGGACTGTAGCCCACCAGGCTTCTCTGTCCATGGGGATTCTTCAGGCAAGAATACCGGAGTGGGTTGCCATTCCCTTCTCCAGGGAATTTTCCTGACCCAAGAATCGAACCCAGGTCTCCCACATTGCAGACAGATACTTTGCTGTCTGAGCCAGCAGGGAAGCCGTGACCTCCAAAACCAAATCTATTTTGAGATTAGAAAGCCCAGTCCTTGCAGAATCTTCTCCCTCCATCTGTAGACACCCTGAGTGGCAGGCTGGCGGCCGCCCCGAGGCTGTGCATGGCAGGCTTCCTCCACCCCAGGCCCCCGGCCTAGCTTGAGGTGTCTGGGCCTGCCCAGGCCACCCTTGGGGCTGTTTCAGCAATATTTCAACCTCCAGAAGCGTATTGAATATTTTTTAATCCTTTCTCCAAACATGATTTAGGTGCAACTGATATTATCTACTATCCCCCAGATGTACTAGTTGTGGTAGTTCATGTTCAGGACTACACTACCTTCCTGGGGTAGCTGTCTGTATCAGACACAGCCTGGGGCTTTCTACCAAGTAGGAAGTCGGCAGAGAATAGGCCAGCAGCTGAGAGTTTCACCCAAATAGCTTTTATATGATGGATAATAGTTTTCATTGTATTATAGTCAAAGTGAATAATTTCCAGAGATCAAAAGTGACTCATTAAATCTGTTAGTCAATTTTAAATCTGTCTTCCAAAGAAGCTGTTTATATGTATATACCTCTGCATGTGTGTGTATGTGTGCAAAACTATAGTCTCTCAGCTCCTCAAGCAGAGACTTGGAATGGCATGAATCAAATGTGAGTGTTCAGTGCCGAGGCAGAGGTTATGTAGGCATTGTTTGGTTTGTTCCTGCAGGCAGACTGTTTATTTCACAAGAGGTGCACATCATGAAAACCCCGAGCTGGAAATGCCTTTGTCATTGTCTAGTCCAGTGGTTCTCACCCTGGTGCACAGAGGTCGCCTTGAACAGGGGCCCAGCCAGATGGAACAAGATCCTCTGGGGTGTAGCTTGTGAAAGTCGCTCAGTCGTGTCCGACTCTTTGCAGCCCCATGAACTGCAGCATGCCAGGCTTTCCTGTCCATCACCAACTCCCAGAGCTTACTCAAACTCATGTCCATCACATTGGTGATGCCATTCAACCATTTCATCCTCTGTCATCCCCTTCTCCTCCCACCTTCAGTCTTTCCCAGCATCAGGGTCTTTTCCAATGAATCAGCTCTTCGCATGAGGTGGCCAAAGTATTGGAGTTTCAGCTTCAGCATCAGTCCTTCCTATGAACACCCGGGACTGATCTCCTTTAGGATGGACTGTATGGATCTCCTTGCAGTCCAAGGGACTCTCAAGAGTCTTCTCCAACACCAGAGTTCAAAAGCATCAATTCTTTGGTGCTCAGTTTGCTTTATAGTCCAATTCTCACATCCATACATGACCACTGGAAAAACCATAGCTTTGACTAGATGGACCTTTGTTGGCCAAGTAATGTCCCTGCTTTTTAATATGCTCAGTCGTGTCCAACTCTTTTGCAACCCCATGGACTGTAGCCCACCAGGCTCCTCTGTCCATGGGATTTCCAAGGCAAAAATACTGGAGCACATTACCTTCTCCTACTCCAGGGGATCTTCCCAACCCGGGGATCAAATCCTCGTGTCCTTTGTCTCCTGCATTGGCAGGCAGACTCTACCACTGAGCCACCTGGGAAGCCCAAATACCTTTATTTAAGTTGAAACAAGTATCTTAGTGTAGATGCTTTTAGTCAAGAGCATAGAAATTTTCAGTAGCTGTGTTCTTTTTTAAAAAATTACTTTGTATATTTAAATTGCAGGATAATTACAATATTGTGGTGGGTTTTGCCATACATCAACATGAATCAGCCACGGGTGACACATGTGTCCCTCCATCCTGAACCCCCTTCCCACCTCTGTCCCCACCCCATCCCTCTGGGTTGTCCCAGAGCACCAGCTTTGAGTGCCCTGCTTTATGCATCGAACTTGCACTGGTCATCTATTTTACATATAGTAGTATACATGTTTCAATGAATAGCTGTGTTCTTATGAGAGGTCTTCATTTTGAAGATACCTATCATATTTAAGATAAGAATAATCGCAGTGTCTCTGTTCTCCTAATAACCAGGCAATAATATTTCTGTCCAGAGGATTTTTTTTTCAACTGGAAAGTCAGAAAATAAGACAATATGATTAGGTGCAATATGATCATCAGTGCAAGAAGGAAAAAAAACATTCTGCTGACAATGAGATGTGATTTTTCATTTCAACCAGTAAAGAAATCAGTTGTAAATCTCTAATTCTTTATCATTATTCAGATGATCTGTGAAGGGATATTTTATTCTGATTTCTTTTGAATAAATATGAGCTAATTTGAATATTACCTCTGAGAGCTAGAGACACCTCCCAGGAATCCTTGTGAGTGACCATGGGGATGGGGATGAAACCATCACAATTAATCTGTAGAGTTATGTGTTTGGCCCATAATGACAATTTTGGTCTTTTTCACTGTTTGTGCAGCACTTTGTCCAAAATGCAGTCATAAAACAGGCTTTGTGGAAGATTCAAAAGCCATTGTATCTGCTCATTTTCCTTAGAAATTGATTTAGCTATATTTGATAGTTACCTCCATATCTATATTTTTCAGAGAAAGTGACTCAATCTCTTCCATTTTGTGTCTAAACAATATATTCAGTAAAAGTGCTCCTGTCCTGAAAAAATTTCACCATGATACTTACAAAGATAAAATGACTTTCTGACAATGATTTCTCTGAATGGATAAACACCAGAGATGGTGAAATAAAATCAAATTGGTCTCCCACAGGAAGAATCCCTCATCCATCTCTATGGTCCCCCTCTTTTTGATGCCCCCCTTTGACCCCCCACACATGTGAGGCTGGCTCTGTCTAGGTTTGCTTTCTTCACTGTGCTCACTCCATCATAGTGAAACTTCACTGCTGCCTAAATCTTTGATTCTGGGGGCTCAAGGAGAGTCATTTTCCCCCTGCAGTTTAGAGTTATATAGCCCTATGTGATTTTATGAAAGAGTGTTCCAAAGGACTGTTCTAGAAGGTGAGTGGTAGGTGTTAATACCAAGCATGTCTTCAGACAAGGAAGTGTTAGGTGCTAAGACAGCTGCCAAAGATTGCTCTAATCCTTACCCAGATAAGCTTTGCACTCAAGGTTGTCTTTGTTGGATGGACAAGAGGCATGGAAATTGTTTCAAAAAAATAAATTGTGTTTGTTTACACTATAATTGCGAAAAGAATTCTCAAGACAGTCATTCAGTTCAGTTTGGTTGCTCCATCATGTCTGACTCTGCGACCCCATGGGCTGCAGCACGCCAGGCTTCCCTGTCTATCACCAACTCCTGGAGCTTACTCAAACTCATGTCCATCGAGTCAGTGATGCCATCCAACCATCTCATCCTCTGTTGTCCCCTTCTCCTCCTGCCTTCAATCTTTCCCAGCATCAGGGTCTTTTCCAGTGAGTCGGTTCGTTGCATCAGGTGGCCAAAGTATTGGAGTTTCAGCTTCAGCATCAGTCCTTCCAATGAATATTCAGGACTGATTTCCTTTAAGATGGACTGTATGGATCTCCTTGCAGTCCAAGGGACCCTCAAGAGACTTCTCCATCACCAAAGTTCAAAAGCATCAGTTCTTTGGTGCTCGGTTTGCTTTATAGTCCAACTCTCACATCCATACATGACTACTGGAAAAAATCATAGCTTGAACTATATGGACCTTTGTTGGCAAAGTAATGTCTCTGCTTTTAGTATGCTGTCTAGGTTGGTCATAGCTTTTCTTCCAAGGAGCAAGCGTCTTTTAATTTCATGGTTACAGTCACCACCTGTGGTGATTTTGGAGACCAGAAAAATAAAGTCAGCCACTGTTTCCACTGTTTCCCCATCTATTTGCCATGAAGTAATGGGACCAGATGCCATGATCTTAGTTTTCAGAATGTTGAGTTTTGAACCAACTTTTTCACTCTCCTCTTTCACTTTCATCAAGAGGCTCTTTAGTTCTTCACTTTCTGCCATAAGGGTGGTGTCATCTGCATATCTGAGGTTATTGATATTTCTCTCAGCAATCTTGATTCCAGCTTGTGCTTCATCCAGCTCAGCATTTCACATGATGTATTCTGCATATAAGTTAAATAAGCAGGGTGACAATATACAGCCTTGATGTACTCTTTTCCCGATTTGGAGCCAGTCTGTTGTTCCATGTCTGGTTCTAACTGTTGCTTCTTCACCTGCATACAGATTTCTCAAGAGGCAGGTCAGGTGGTCTGGTATTCCCATCTCTTTCAGAATTTTCCACAGTTTGTTGTGATCCACACAGTCGAAGGCTTTGGCATAGTCAATAAAGCAGACTAGAAGGTCTTTAAATAAATAAATAGCAGAAGGTCATTAAATGAAAAAAGAAATAATAGCAGAAGGTCATTAAATAAATAAATAGCAGAAAGTCATCAATTGCTACTAAATCCTTAATTGATAATTTATAAATTTATGAAATTCAAATAATTTTCATGAAACAAAATGAAAACATTTCAGAATTTTTCCTCCCAAATTGAGACAAAATTGTTTTTCCTTTCACTCTTTCTAAGTATTCATTTGTTTGGGGGTTCTGCTGTTACACTGGTGTCTCAATGGAAAAGAACCTACCTGCCAGTGCAGGAGACCCAGGTTCAATTCCTGGGTCAGGAAGATCCCCTGGAGAAGGAGTGGCAACCCACTCCAGTATTCTTGTCTGGGAAATCCCATGGACAGAGGAGCCTGGTGGGCTACATGTAGTCCATGGGGTTGCAAAAGAGTTGGACACGACTGAGCGACTTTCACCTTTTTTTTTTTTTTGCTGTTACTGCCTAAAGAATAATTATTACCTTAAAGTATTAAGAAACTTTTCCTAAGTCATAAATTCCACACAATAAAAGACAATAAGCAGAGAGTGTCATGCCAGAACATTTCAGGCATGCCCGAAACTCCCCAGCAGGATGGATCCAGGAAGTGGCCTCATGGCGCCTGGCCATTTATCTTGTAAAGTCTCAAACTACCATAGAAGTCCCTCTAGGACATGCTGTTGTTTGGGTATTCCATTTAAAATGCATTGGCAATATTCAATATTTTTTTAAAGTTCTGGAAATCTGAACTGTAAGTTTATTCAGATGTATTATTTGTTTCTTCCAACAGCCAGTGCTGGCAAACAGAACTAAAAAAGAAAAAAATAAAGATAACAGAAATATGAGAATCATGACTGTTCTAAACTGATAAAAGTTTTTAAAGAGCAACAGAACAAAATGAGCCCAGCCTTGTTTGAGGGGCTTTCAAGTAGCATTATTTAGAATGGGTTTCTTTTCTCCCAGTTCCCAGCTCTCCCCCCTCCTCCATCATTCAGAAATAGTCATCTTGTCACTGCAGGGACACATCCCACTTTGAAAGTGTATACATGGGGTCTTTTCCTCCACTTTAATATTGTGACCTGAATATTGGTGTGAGTTTCATCCTTTTGGCTTCCCTGGTGGCTCAGATTTAAAGAATCTGCCTGCAATACAAGAGACCCAGGTCCAAACCCTGGGTTGGAAAGATCCCCTGGGGAAGAGAATGGCAACCCACTCCAGTATTGTTGCCTGGAGAATTCCATGGACAGGGAAGCCTGGTTGACTACAGTCTGTGGGGTTGCAAAAGAGTTAGACATGACTGAGTGACTAACACTTTCCTTTCATCATTTTGGCAGGCAAAGCAAATACTAGATGTGCTGAAGGGAGACAAAGCCTTCCTATGATTATAGATTGAGCAAAGGGTGAAGAAGAATATTTCCTTATTTCAGTCATATATGACAACAGATAGAAGCTCCCCAAATTACCCTCAGAGTTTGTCAACTGGTATCATGATAGCCTACTATGTGTCTTGGGCTCGAGATTCCACATTTCTTAAGAAAGAAGAGCTGAAACATTCCATAATGTTCTCTCCCTTGGGTTTCACAAACACACTTGAAAGTGAAAGTGGGAATTTCACACTTTCACCCAGAAATCATGTAGACACACTTATACCCAGATATATATATATATATTATTTTTGGTTAAAATCCTGAAGTAAGTCATGGTGTACATATGTAATAATGTAAAATTTAGCTTTGAAAGGAGATAGTCTATATTTTCACAAATTCGAGTTTATAATTATGTTGCATTTGTACTCTATTTGACAGCACCATTTTCCACCTTGTCTGAATGCATCTATTAGGCTTTCCTTACAAAATTGAACCCAAACTTTCATCAGGTTAAATAGAGCTCCCTATAATTGATAGAGATCTAAATAAGAATGAACCCATAATAAAAGTTTAGGAGAAACCTATGAGGTTAAAAGGATGATGGCAGGGAATCCTATATATATTTCTACTCTTCAGTTGGACTCAGTCCTGTTATTGCTTATGATACTCTAAAGAAATTAAAAGACGCTTACTCCTTGGAAGGAAAGTTATGACCAACCTAGATAGCATATTAAAAAGCAGAGACATTACTTTGTCAACAAAGGTCCGTCTAGTCAAGGCAATGGTTTTTCCAGTGGTCATGTATGGATGTGAGAGTTGGACTATGAAGAAAGCTGAGCACCGAAAAATTGATGTCTCTGAACTGTGGTGTTGGAGAAGACTCTTGAGAGTCCCTTGGACTGCAAGGAGATCCAACCAGTCCATCCTAAAGGAGATCAGTCCTGGGTATTCATAGGAAGGATTGATGCTGAAGCTGAAACTCCAGTACTTTGGCCACCTCATGCGAAGAGTTGACTCATTGGAAAAGACCCTGATGCTGGGAGGGATTGGGGGCAGGAGGAGAAGGGAACGACAGAGGATAAGATGGCTGGATGGCATCACCGACTCGATGGACATGAGTTTGAGTAAACTCCAGGAGTTGGTGATGGACAGGGAGGCCTGGAGTGCTGCAATTCGTGGGTTCACAAAGAGTCGGACACGACTGAGCGACTGAACTGAACGGAACTGAGCTGAAAGTGGGTCAGTGACCCAGAGGTGGTTTTATTTAGAATGAATTGGATATGAAAAAGAAACTATTTCCCTTCTTCTGAAAAGTCTTCTGAGAAAGATTTCAGTTGATGGTAGAAAAACATGTCCCAAATTAAGGTCTTTTCATGATGTCCTGGTCAGCAATTCTAAACAGGCCTTTTCCCAAAAGAGGGGCCTTCTACATGGTGTAATTAATGTTGCTGAGATTTCAGATCCTCTTGGTTCAAACCATGTCACTTAGATGAAGAATCTTGCTATTGGCTCTTCCCCACTAAGTGTAGCCTTGGAAGCCACCACCTTCCATTTGGGGCACTGGCTGTTCCTTTGGTGTCTCAATTGGTAAAACCAGTGCAACATGTTGTAGTCATGACATGCATTTTCCTGTTGTTGTTCAATTACTCAGTCGTGTCCAACTCTTTATGACCTCGTGGACTGCAGCACGCCAGACTTCCCTGTCCCTCTCTACCTCTTGGAGTTTGCTCAAACTCGTGTTCATTGAGTCAGTGATGCCATCCAACCAGCTCATCCTCTGTTGCCCTCTTCTCCTCCTGCCCTCAACCTTTCCCAGCATCAGGGTCTTTTCCAAACAGTCAGCTCTTTGTATCAGGTGGTCAAAGTATGAGAGCTTCAGCTTCAGCATCAGCCCTTCCTGTGAATATTCAGGAATGATTTCTTTTAGGACTGACTAGTTTGATCTCCTTGCTGTTACAGGAGACAAATGTTACAAGATGTTACAAGGAAGGGAAAAAAACGAATGAAATAAATTGACTTCTTAGACAATGTTGCCTTAAGAATCAAGACATGAACCTACTTCAGAAGTTGGATGGTAGAGAAGGAGAACAGGCTTTGGAATCAAATGGATCTGGCTGTGTGAATTTGGGAAAGTAAGCATATCTCCGTCAATAACGATCAGAGTTACAGTATTATTAAGGGGACTAGAAATCAAACATGCAAAATACTTGGCACATAGTATATGTTCAGTAAATGGCAGCTGCTATTATCATGACTACTACTGTTACTACTACTTTCTTATTGCTGCTGTTATGGCTGCTACTACTACTAATCTACAACCGTTGTTATTGTTACTGTTGCATGAGGAGGGCTGTGTGGAAAGAGGAATTACCTCCTTTGGTTCTAAACAGATGAGTCATTACCTCTTCCTAGCCCATTTTTCTACCAGGATAGGAGAATGACCAAGTGCTTTGGAATAAAAACTCAAGAGTAACTTCTGCAGAATGATAGAACAATAGAAGCTATGAGAACTTGAGTACATTTCTAATGCTCTTTGTGTGGCTGTGAAAGTTGTTTTTTCTGAAATTGAATATTGTCAGAGGTGTTGAGATTTTTTAAGAGATCATTAAGTTGTATTTTATTGGTTTTATCTTGAAATACAAAAATAGAGGTAATACCATGACGAACAATGTATCTACCAACCAATTTTAAAATTAAGATATTGTCCCATCATGTTTGTATTCCCCTCCCCACTACCGCAACTACCTCCCACAAAGAGAAATTAACTACTTTAATGTCATTGGTTCACAGATGTTTCTTGAGCTTGACTAGATATTCTTAAATTGCTCTCTACATTGACCATACTCAACTTCATTTCCACCAGCAGTACCAGAGGGTTTTTGTTGCCCCATATCCTCCCCTACACTTAGTATTATCACTTGCTTTCTGCCAGTCTAATGGGTATGAAGTAGTTTTAATTTGTATTTCCATGATTAGTAGTAATTAAGCATTTGAAAACATTTTAATTCTTCATTTAATCCCTTTTAAGTTTGCTTATTCATAATTTTTGTCATTTTTTCCTTTGTGTTATATTTTTCTTACTACTTTACATGATATTTTATACATAATATATACTACTCTGATAATTACATGCATTACAAATAAATTCTTTTCTAGGGTATTAAAGTAAAATTTAAACTTTCACATAGTTTCAAACATAAAAGATAATAAAAGAGACAGAAATTCTTGTGTGCCCTATACCCATAAATCTCAAAGGTTTATATTTTACTCCAATTACTTTACCATTCTTTCTTTCTCTCTGTGGACTCTTTGTGAAATTGTTCTCCTTTTTTTTCAATTACTTGTGTATTTATTTCCTAAGAATAAAGACCTTCTCTTACATACACATAGTAGAGCTAACAAAAGTCAGGAAATTGTCGGAGGTGTTGAGATTTATCTCATGTCCCTATCTGATCTTTCAAAGCTCATCAATACATAACATACTTCAGATTGTGTTGGAAGTTTGTAGCCATTGTTGTGTGGATATTATCTTGAGCACTTAGTAGACCAAGTGTGTCATATGGGAAAGATTTGGTACATGGTAGTTGAACTAAGACTTTGACTTAATGAACTAGAATTGAGTTGCCCTAAAAACTCTTTTTTTAAAAAAAGAGTAAAGTCAAATCTAATGATGATGATGCCTCTCAATGTGCTATGATTAGAGAATCTTTGAAATCTTTTGAGTTTGGAGTAGAGTACTTCAGTCACTACCAGCACCAATGTCCATTTATGTTCCATTGCAATTCAGGTATTTACTGATCCTACTCAGTGTTCAGGTGGGAAGACAGTAAGATTGGCACAAAGGCATTTTGTCATTAAGGATGTTGCTATCTAGTAAACCGGGCTGCTATGTTTAATCTCTGATTATTTAAACTTTTTTCTTTTCATTATACACTTATAATAGTTGAAGGAAAGAATGTATTTAAAGCAGCAAGGGTTCAATTCAACCCTTTTATTCTTCAGTGTTCTATCTAAATACTATTTCTGATGTTAAGTGTCAGTGTTAGTTGCTCAGTCGTATTCGACTCTTTGCAACCCCATTGACCATAGCCCACCAGGCTCCTCTGTCCATGGAATTCTCCAGGCAAGAATACTGGAGTGGGTAGCCATTCCCTTCTCCAGAGGATCTTCCCAACCCAGGGATCGAACCCAGGTTTCCTGCATTGCAGGCGGATTCTTTACCATCTGAGCCACCAGTTCAACCCTTTTTTCTTCAGCGTTTTGTTTAGATACTATTTCTGATGTTAATCACGATGTTAAATCTTGAAGTTCCCACCCCAGAAGCCCTCATCATAGCCCTTTCATTTCTTAAAACTGGCAGACATTGGTAAATAATGAGCTACAACATTTTGTAAGGTCTTGAGCATTTATTCTAAGAGCACAAAGTGCCCTATGGAGACATTGTATACACTAGTAGCAAGGAGCAAATGTTTCTTTTATTTTTATAGTTGTTTTGAAAAACCATAGGATTGCCAAAGACAGCATACACATGGTCAATTTGGATTCATCCCAACTTAAAAAAAACTGCAAAACACATTAATGGTTGTAATGTATATAGCTGAGATTTTCTTTTGAACCTGCCTTCCAGCTGTACATTTGTAGTGTTTAATTTAGGTGAAAATTCTATGAAGGATTTAATTGATATGATCCAGAAGTGTGTTAACCATGTCAAATGGCCATTGATTTTGCCAAATTCCATCATATGCTGTAAGACCATTACCCATGCTAGGTTTCATTAGTAGTGAAAAAAACTCCCCTGTTAGATTTGACTCTTGATGGTAAAATGGCTTCCTAGAAATAATTGAAGCAGAGTTCTAGGGAGTCTGATTAGGCCTGGAAAACCCAGTGGAAATACCTAGCTCTGGAAGTTTCCAGAAGTCTTTGAAGTAAGATTTTTTTCCCCTTAAAGGACCCCCCCAATTCCTCTCTCCATCCCTTCATTTACTCTGCCTGTGCTCAGAAAATTCACTCTTGTGGTTTTTATTTTGTGATTTGAACTCATTTCTGCCATTTCCTCTTAAGTTTCTTGAACGCTTCTCAAAAGGGACATCAACCTACCATTTCAAGCCTATGTGTTAAGGAGACACTTGGCTGTGGTACAAAATGGAAATCATGTAAAATGACTTTTGTGACAACTCCTTCCTGTTTTTCCCATTTCACGCATGTCATTGGTTATCAAAAGGGATGACAAGCACATAGCGTGCTTTAGAGTACATTGAAGACTTGAAGACTGTTTTCTTCAGATTCAAGTTTTAAAGTTAGTGATTTTAGATATTGAGAAGTTGGAATAACCAGCTCCAAATGACTGGCGGGAAAAACCTGTTACTAGCACCTAAAAATTTTTCTGTTTGTCTGCAATCTGAAAACTAGTGTCTGCTGGTTTTCATTTGCTCACTTGCACCAGTCACTGTGTAGGCAAACAGGAGGAGATGGCGCCCTGGGAGTGAGGCCTTTCTTTTCAGCACAAGTGCAGGAAAGAATTAATTAGGGTTTTTGACAGAGAAGGAGACAAAGGCCTTTCCTATCTTCCATAGAATGTCAGAGTGGATCCTTCCAGAAAGCTTTCAATAGAATCAGAAGTGCCCATTTGAGAGAATTGGGAAAGTTTCCAACTCCCAGGCCTCACCAGCTTAGCTCTGTAGAAGGAAAACTTTCTAACCCCTCAATTCATTCTCAGGATTTGGGACTAACGTGAGGAATTCTTTTCCCCAACTCTGTAGGAACCCTTCTCCACCTACCCTGCCATCCATCTGCCCAGTCACCCACCCATCTGCCTATTTCTTAAGCAAATATCTGTGGAGAATCTGCTATGCAGTGAGCATGGCATTAGGTGCTTTGAATCCAATGGGAGGAAAAGAAAGGAGTCCTGTCCTAATGGTGCTTTCCTTCAAGAGAGTGTATGTCTTTTCCATTGGAAGTCCTCCCACTAGAAGAGGCAGAGAGAAGCTCAGTATGTGTTACTAGAGGGCGTTGACACTGGTAGACTTAATGGTCACCATATTGATTCTTCGGGTGGAATCCTCCTGACCCCCTCCATATATTCAACTTCATGGTCTGTGACTCCAAAGATGATAGACTGTCTCAGATGATCAAGGACATACTGACACACTTTGAAGCAATGCATCAGACTGTATAATTGAACTCATTTCATTCTGAGCCTCTTTCTGTGAAACCACAGAGTCTTCTACAGACCACAGTTACAACCATCATTGTGGAACACTGACAGCCCAAGAAACAGACCAAGGTCACAGTCAAAACTCTGGATGGATTTCAGAAGTACTTGGTGCTATGAGGGATCTAGGAATTTCCCAGATTTTGGAGGCTTACACAGGCCCTCTAAAGGGGTCTACTTCCTCAAGTCCTGCAGGCAACATGTGGGGTCTGCCTCTAGCTGAGCTTCTGTTCCCATCTCATCAACCACTTGTATAGTGGTGGTGAACAGAGGCGTGATCACTCTGTTGTCTTTATATCACGAGTGTAATATCCCTACTTCTGGTGTTGTGCGTCCATTAACCACTGGCCCTGTTTTCCTCTGTAAAGTCTCAGGAACATTTTAAATGGTCATTATGTGTTAGTTGCTCAGTCATGTCTGACTCTTTGCAACCCCCTGGACTGTAGCCCACCAGGCTTCCCTGTCCATGGGATTCTCCAGGCAAGAATACTGGAGTCGATTGCCATTCCCTTTTCCAGAGGATCTTCCCAACCCAGAGATCAAACCCATTGAGTCAAAAAACAAAGGCCAAACCCGGGTTTCAAATAGCAGAACACTGCTGACAATCCTGGACAAGGACTCTTGTCATGCAAACAAACCATGATTCCACTAGGAGCCAGCAGCCTACCTACCTGCTGTCTTTCAGCCTCGCTCTGACTCCAAGGGCTGGCTGTAGTCAGAATCCAGTCTCTCTGGCACACCATCTTAGAGTGGGCTCCTAAGGGGCCCTGTTTTTCTAGACCTAGGATTTTTGTGTGGTTCTAGAATATACTTGGGGACTAGATACTAGTAACAGTAGCAGAGTATCAAATTCTCCAGCAGTATCTTTCCATCCTGACAACACAAAATGAGCCTTTCTCATTGGTCTACCCTCAAGCTGTTCTACGCACATGTTGTGGCATAATTGTTCCAATCCCTCCCATGACACTCTGGTTTACCTCTGTATCCTGAGCCCCACAGACGTAATGTTTCATTAAACCTACATAAAGTTCCCCTTCAGTTCAGTTCAGTCACTCAGTCATGTCCTACTCTTTGTGACCCCATGGACTAAAGCACGCCAGGCTTCCCTGTTCATCACCAACTCCCGAAGCTTGCTCAAACTCATGTCCATCCAGTCAGTGATGCCATCCAACCATCTCATCCTCTGTCATCCCTTTCTCCTCCTGCCTTCAATCTTTCCCAGCATCAGGATCTTTTCCAACGAGTCAGCTCTTCACATCAGGTGGACAAAGTACTGGAGCTTCAGCTTCAGTATCAGTCCTTCCAATGAATATTCAGGACTGATTTTCTTTAGGATTGACTGGTTTGATCTCCTTCCAGCCCAAGGGATTCTCATTTAAGTTCTCATATAAGGGACTCTTATCTAAGTTCTCCTTAAATAATTAAAAAAATTTTTTTCAAGTTTTGTACCAGCTTACTTTTTTGAGAGGGAGAGTTTGCATTTATTTATTGAAATTTCAGTCAAACAGACTAAACATACTCCTTGGGCTCAGGATTGGCTGCGGTGAGGCCTTGGGGTCACAGGTGCTCTAGGGCACTAATAATGTTACAAAATATAAGAAAATGCCTGATTTTTGAAACAGGCTGTCCAGGGCTACCAAGACCCTGTGTATCAGCTTACTTTTATTTTTTAAAATTTATTTTTATTGAAGTATAGTTAATCTGCAATGTTGTACAATGGTGGTGAACAGAGGTGTGATCACAGTTTGAGGTGTACAGCAAAGTGTTTGAGTTCTCCAACATATATATCTTTTGTTATTTCAGATTCTGTTCCCTTATAGATCATTACTAAATATTCAGTATATAGTTCCTGTGCTGTACAGTAGGACCTTGTTGTTTGTCTATTTTATATATAATAGTGTATATCTATCCATCCCAAACTCCTAATTATCCCTCCCCCGCCCTTTATTTTTTTAAACATTTAAAATGTCTGATTATTTGGTTGTTGGGGAAAGTTTAGTTGTAAACAGTGTTAATTTTCAGGAAAACTGATTAAATGTTAAAGTTCAGGAAGCTGCTGTAATCTGGGTTTAATCAGGAAGAGAAAGTTAACCATGTGGCTAAGTTTCTTTAGTTATCATTTTGTAAAGTAGAATAATATTGCAAAGGAAAATTAACTAAAAGAGGAAAATTCGCAGTGCTAACATGTGGTTGAAGAAATCTTGGCGGTCACAGGTAGTATAAATTCTCTGATTATTACCAGACAGAGATGAGCTTTATCTGACGGAGATGGAGCATTATTGAGTCATCTGTCTGATCTCCAGCCAGCAGCTCAATCTAATGATTTCATTCCTGGATTATTTTTAATACATAGAATTAGAGGTGTATGGGAACCGTTTGCTATTATTTTAAAGTACAATTTCCTCCTAAATTGCTCTTGTTAAGTAAAATCCTGTTGCATTGGACGAGTGTGTATTTTCTTAGTAATGCTTCACAAGTCCTTGTCTTACAATTCAATAAATCATCCTATACCTGTCAGCACGTAGACTTTAAGATTTATTGCCTGATGCATTGCATAGTACATAGCTCCTTGGCTGGAGAGCAATTTCTGAAACTAATTTAATCAAAGTGTTTTTATGATTTAGTGAACTCTGGCTTGATGTTGCAAATATGTATTGATGTCTTTGGAAAGGTATGATTTAATCCTATCCAATTTTGAAATAGAATTAAGATTTGGCTTGATGTGATTTCTGTTATAGATAGAAAATCTTTAGTTGCATGAATATTATTCGTATCCTCCTTTATCAAGTGAGTGTTTATTAGTGCCTCTAGCCCTCTGCTAGATTCTGAGATGCCATGGAGGGAATGAAAAAATTCTGGATTGGTGCAAAGATGCAGACAAGGGCTCAGAAGGATCAACTGATATGGCCTTTCTTGATGAGTAAGGAATCCATTGTAACTGAAGTTGAATGTTCATTGTGTGGGGTGGTGATAGTTATAGCTGGCTTCTATTGGGGAAATTCTAAACCATATATATATATTTAATTTTGTATTTTATTTTGGAGTCTAGTCGATTTACAGCATTGAGTTAGTTTCAGGTGTGCAGCAAAGTGACTCAGTTATACAGATGCATATATTTCCACTCTTTTATAGATTCTTTTCCCACATAGGTCATGACAGAGCACTGAATAGATTTCCTTGTGCTATATAGTAGGTTTTTACTAGTCATTTTTTTTTTTATATAGTAGTGTGTATATGTCAATCTAATGGGTTCATATTTTTTTTTTTACCAACAAAAGTGGCTAAGACAAAAATGAGCAATTCTCAAAGTTAGCAAGTTGGCAGAAAGATAAACACTATATAAATTGGTATCGAACTTCATAGCATAATTTGGCAATACCTACTAAAATATTATCGATATATGTACTTAAAATTTTTTATATTTTAAAGCAATTTGTTAGCATATATTTGATTTACAATGTTGTGCTGGTTTCAGATGTACAGCGCAGTGACTCAGTCATATAGGTAAATATATTCATTCTTCTTCAGATTCTTTCCCCATATAGGTTATTACAGAATATTGAGTAAGGTTCCCGGTGGTATACAAGGATTTGGTTATCTGTTTTATATGCAATAGTGTGTATCTGTTCACCGCAAGCTCCCAATTTATCCCTCCCCACCACATTTCCCCTTTAGTAATCATAAATGAGTTTTTGAAGTCTGTGGGTCTGTTTCTGTTGTGTATATAAATTCATTTGTATCTTTGTTTTTCTTTTAGATTCCACATGTAAGTGATAATCATATGATATTTATCTTTGTCTGACTGACTTTACTTAGTAGGATCGTCTCAAGGTCTATCCATGTTGCTGCAAATAACATTATTTCAGTCTTTTTTATGGCTGAGTACTATTCCTCACCACCCCCCCATATATATGTGTGTGTGTGTGTATGTATATGTGTATATATATACATATATATATACACACACATATATATATGTATGTATGTATATATACACCACATCTTCTTTATCCATTCCTCTGTTGATGGACATTGAGGTTGCTTCCGTGTCCTGGCTATTTGAATAGTGCTGCAGAGAACATTGGGGTACATATATCTTTCAGAATTATTAAACCTACTATAGTTTTGAGGGCTTTGCATCCCAACTCACGAGTTTGAGCTTAATCCTTTAAGAATGGACAGTTTTCTTTGGACTTCTGAGAATGTAATGGTGTAGTAATACAGGTTTACTAGGATGATGACTTTGGTGGCCATGTGTGGACCTGACTGGCTGGCAAAAATTAGAAGAATGAAAACCTAATGTCCCCTATGGGAGAAGGCGAGGGTGGGATGTTCAGAGAGAACAGCATTGAAACAAGTATACTATCAAGGGTGAAACAGATCACCAGTCCAGGTTGGATGCATGAGACGGGTGCTCAGGGCTGGTGCACTGGGAAGACCCAGAGGGATGGGATGGAGAGGGAGGCGGGAGGGGGGATCGGGATGGGGAACACATGTAAATCCATGGCTGATTCATGTCAATGTATGGCAAAAACCACTACAATATTGAAAAGTAATTAGCCTCCAATGAATAAAAATAAATGGAAAAAAAAAGAAAAAAAGGAAAAAAAAGAAAACCTAATGTCTTATGACCAAGCCACAGATACTTGAAAATCAAATGCAAAAATCACAGTAAAAAA
>NC_057419.1:15855645-15859075 GCF_019320065.1 Cervus canadensis
TGAAATAAAATATAAAAGAAAAAATCTTGAGAGCAAAGTTTAACATGTTGGCTTTCAGCTTTATACATTTCATGTCAAGCCACATCTTCAAGAGGTACGCTTACTCCAGCCAGTGGGGGTGGGGGGAATTTTATTCAATATTTTCATCATAAACAGATGAGTTTGGGTACTCTGCTGGCTGACTGCCCTCTTCCCCCTTTCAACACCACTTTAAAAAAAATTTTTAACAGCATTTATACGTAATTGAGAATACACTAGGGCAACTTCACCAAGACTTTTTTTTCTGGCATATTCTGAACATGTGAGTTCTGGGTATATTTTTATTAGAGAAAGCAATTCAGAATGGCCAAGGGTAAAGGGGTAAAAAGCATGGATGGGTGAGATGCCCATCCATTCCCAAACCTTTCTTCTTCCATGACATTGGGTCCTCTTCCCCTACTTCCCAAATTCTCCAGCTCTCCTTTGTCCCTCTGCCTCGGCTAGCACCCTCTTCCATTATGCTTCCTGTTCCCCTGTGGGGACTGAAGGAGCCAGGGAAAGCCCAAGGATAGGGACTGATGACAGAGACAGGATCCAAAGGTATCCATGAGAAAGGGAAGATGGAAAGTGCAGCATGCGGATAACTTACCCTTAGCTTTTCTTGGCTTTAAAAATTTTAAGCAACACCCCCTGCCCCCTGCAAGGATGTTACAACATTTGTATAAGTGGTTCTCAAATTTGAGCATTCACCAAATCCCCGAAGGGTTTATTAAACCACAGGTTACTGGGCCCCAGTTCTAGAGTTTCTGATTTAGCACGTCCAAGAATTTGTCTTTCCAGCCAGCTCCCTGGGGAGCCTGTTGATCCATGAATTCCTGGTCTCCTTTTTAGACTCTACAAACTAGAGTCATCTTGAAGTCTCATCTACGAGATGAGACTTTGTCATTCCATGATTGTTATAACTGACAAGTCTCCTCCAGTTCTCTGAATATTGGACCTGTTTCTCTCCCTGGGTTAAAAGCAACTGACTTCAGAAATATTTTTATGTGACATTTATTACTTGCCTTCTCTTTTAGCAAGGAAAAAAAGTGAAAGTGTTCGGTGATGTCCGACTCTGTGACCCCATGGACTGTAGCCCACCAGGCTCCTCTGTCCATGGGATTCTCCAGGCAAGGATACAGGAGTGGGTTGCCATTTCCTTCTCCAGGAGAACTTCCTGACCCAGGGATCGAACCCAGGTCTCCTGCATTAAAGGCAGATTTTTTTTACCATCAGAGCCACCAGGGAAGCCCCCTTGTAGCAAGAACACTATGCACACACACACACACACACACACACACACACACGCACATACATAAATTAAAGTATATGCCAGGGAAATGAAAGTTAGTCCATTTTCGAAATACAGTGACTCTTGAATGTCTTTAGTCATGTATATATAAACCAACTCTGGGAAAATAATAATTTGTTGTAAACCACTGCAAATTAAATAATTCACTCTCCAGGTTTTTGTTTTTTGTTTTTACTAGCAGACCAGTGGCCATCAATTAAAGAAAAGCCATCAACTAAAGCAAAACAAAAATGAAGGAATTAAAAGTTATCATTGTGGTTTCCAGGATTCCCTGGTGACTCAGTGGTAAAAATCCACCTTTCAATGCAGGAGACTTGAGTTCAACCCCTGGGTTGGGAAGATCCCCTGGAGAAGGAAATGGCAACTCACCCAGTATTCTTGCCTAGGAAATCCCATGGACAGAGGAGCCTGGTGGGCTACAGTCTACAAAGTCACAAAAGAGTCAGACACATATGAGCGACTAAACAACAACAACTTTGGTTTCCATCATTGCAAATATTGCATTTTACCTTTTAAACCACAGAGGAATTCCTGGTCTTCAAGACAATTGTGTTACATGAGTTGGTCTTAAAAAAAAAAAAAAGATCTGGGTAGGCGAATGAATCTATTCTTTTGTCCTCAGAGTCCTTTAATCTTTTCCCTAGATCTTTAATGTACCATATAAAAAATCTTGTTGAATCATAAACATCTAAGCTACTTTTCTTATATTTCTGTGGAAAGAACAGCTGTTAAAATAAACAAAGCAAATTTTTATGATATTAACACTGTTTCAAATGATAAACTGAGAAGACCATCAGGGATTATTCTTTGACATTGGGAATACTCGAATGATTCAACAAAGTATTCCGCTATATTTTCAAGTCAAAACAGCCTTCTTACTTTGTGACCAGTGATAATCAGTGTCCCCTGCAGAGCACTATTTCAGTAAAGTTCCTGGGATTTCCTACAATACATTCACCTAAATTTACAGTTTTGGTACAGTTATATCTAGTTTTATTCTCATACTTATATACATATGCTGCATTACAAAAATATTCCTTTCATTCTGAACAAATCTTCAAGTGTCAAACTAGTAAACTGACTACATGATTAATTTTTGTACATTGTGTCAATCCAACAACTTGGCAACCTGATTTTGAACAACAGTTTTCACACTTGGTTGCATGCTAGGATCTCCTGAGGACTTTGAAAGATTGCAACCCCTGAACCTCACCCCAGTCTAAGTAATTCATACTCTTTTGTTTGGGAAGAGGGTGGAGACCAAACCTGGTGTTTGTACAGCCCCCTAGTTGATTTGCAGAGTGCAGACCATGGTGGGAACCACTCACCCAGTAGATTGTTGTCATCTCACTTCCTTCCATAACTTTCATGTTGCTTTAATTTGGCTTGAATCAAATCACTTTGATTGAACAAAGACACCTTATGCTACTAAAAGCAGAGGAAATGGCTGGCTGAGTAAAAGGTGAAGTCAGGGATGAATGATGCAATGAATTTAAGGAATTTGAGAGTCTTTAGGTCTGAAACCCAAGGAAGGTTCTGTCTTTGAAGGTTACATGGGGCTAAGAAATGATTGCATGCTTTCATAGTCTTTCTTCCTTCTCTAGGCTGTCCCAAATGGGGAATTCTCTTACATAACATTGATTCTATAAATTCTTAACAGACCAGACCCACTTTGGGTTGAATAGAATTTTAGTCTTTTTTTTTTTAATTGAAGAGTTTAACCTCCCTTACTTTTAATAATTTTTGCACTATTTTGATGGGGATATGAATTTTTTTTTATTTTATTTTTTTTTTAATCAGCCATGGATTTACATGTATTCCCAATCCCGATCCCCCCTCCCACCTCCCTCTCCACCCGATTCCTCTGGGTCTCCCAGTGCACCAGGCCTGAGCACTTGTCTCATGCATCCCACCTGGGCTGGTGATCTGTTTCACCATAAATAGTATACATGCTGTTCTTTTGAAATATCCCACCCTCACATTCTCCCACAGAGTTCAAAAGTCTGTTCTGCACTTCTGTGTCTCTTTTTCTGTTTTGCATATAGGGTTATCGTTACCATCTTTCTAAATTCCATATATATGTATTAGTATGCTGTAATG
>NC_057419.1:15859175-15934975 GCF_019320065.1 Cervus canadensis
AAGATGCAAGAAATGTTTAATAAAGACCTAGAAGAAATAAAAAAGAGTCAATTAAAAATGAATAATGCAATGAATGAGATCAAAAACACTCTGGAGGGAACCAAGAGTAGAATAACAGAGACAGAAGATAGGATAATTGAGGTAGAAGATAAAATAGTGGAAATAAATGAAGCAGAGAG
This sequence comes from Cervus canadensis, assembly GCF_019320065.1. NCBI lineage: Eukaryota > Metazoa > Chordata > Mammalia > Artiodactyla > Cervidae > Cervus > Cervus canadensis. The sequence continues at coordinate 15,859,355 of NC_057419.1, forward strand.
GAAAAAGGAAAAAAGGATCAAAAGAAATGAGGACAACCTCAGGGACCTCTGGGACACTGTGAAACGCCCCAACATTCGAATCACAGGAGTCCCAGAAGAAGAAGACAAAAAGAAAGGCCATGAGAAAATACTCGAGGAGATAATAGCTGAAAACTTCCCTAAAATGGGGAAGGAAATAGCCACCCAAGTCCAAGAAACCCAGAGAGTCCCAAACAGGATAAACCCAAGGTGAAACACCCCAAGACACATATTAATCAAGTTGACAAAGATCAAACACAAAGAACAAATATTAAAAGCAGCAAGGGAGAAACAACAAATAACTCACAAAGGGATTCCCATAAGGATAAAAGCTGATCTATCAGTAGAAACGCTCCAGGCCAGAAGGGAATGGCAGCACATACTTAAAGTAATGAAAGAGAATAAACTACAACCTAGATTACTGTATCCAGCAAGGATCTCATTCAGATATGAAGGAGAATTCAAAAGCTTTACAGACAAGCAAAAGCTGAGAGAATTCAGCACCACCAAACCAGCTCTTCAACAAATGCTAAAGGATCTTCTCTAGACAGGAAATGCAGAAAGGTTGTATAAACATGAACCCAAAACAACAAAGTAAATGGCAACGGGACCACACCTATCAATAATTACCCTAAATGTAAATGGGTTGAATGCCCCAACCAAAAGACAAAGATTGGCTGAATGGATACAAAAACAAGACCCCTATATATGCTGTCTACAAGAGACCCACCTCAAAACAAGAGACGCATACAGACTAAAAGTGAAGGGCTGGAAAAAAATATTTCACGCAAACAGAGACCAAAAGAAAGCAGGAGTCACAATACTCATATCAGATAAAATAGACTTTCAAATAAAGGATGTGAAAAGAGACAAAGAAGGACACTACATAATGATCAAAGGATCAATCCAAGAAGATATAAAACAATTATAAATATATATGCACCCAACATAGGAAGCACCACAATAATGTAAGGCAAACACGACAAGTATGAAAGAGGCAAATTAATAGTAACACAATAATAGTGGGAGACTCTAATACCCACTCACAACTATGATTAGATCATACTAAACAGAAAATTAACAAGGAAACACAAACTTTAAGTGACACAATTGGACCAGCTAGACCTTAATTGATAATCTATAAGCATTCACCCCCAAAACAATTCAAACTTCATCTTTGTTCTCAGTGCACATGGAACCTTCTCCAGAATAGATCACATCCTGGGCCATTAAAATCTAGTTTTGGTAAATTCAAAAAATTTGAAATCATTCCGGTCATCTTTTCTGACCACAGTGCAGTAAGATTAGATCTCAATTACAGGAAAAAAATTGTTAAAACTTCAAACATATGGAGGCTAAATAACACGCTTCTGAATAACCAACAAATCATAGAAGAAATCAAAAAAGAAATCAAAATATGTATAGAAATGAATGAAAATGAAAACACAACAACCCAAAACCTATGGGACACTGTAAAAGCAGTGCTAAGGGAAAGGTTCATAGCATTACAGGCTCACATCAAGAAACAAGAAAAAAACCAAATAAATAACCTAACTCTACACCTAAAGCAATTAGAGAAGGAAGAAATGGGGATATGAATTTTGTGAACAACATGAACCCTTCCTGGGAATGCCACAAAATCAAGAGCAAACCTGAATCATGTATTGAATGTTAATTTGTTTTTAGCAGGTGATCCAGAAAAGGCATATTCCTCTAAAACCTAAAAACTTGAGGAGATAGAAGATGCTATAGAAACAATGCAAATCATAGTTACTTGTGCAAAATTATTAGATCAAAGACTCAACTCTTTTAGCTTGAAATGCATTTGATATATTTGCTTCAGGCAACATGAAATATCTTTGGAGTATAAGGCACTGGCTTAGAAAAAGATTTGGTCTTCCCACAGTATGTTAAAAATAAAAATGTAAAAAAAATGTATTTCCGTTCATCGAAGGCTAAGCATCCATCATGGGACATTCAGGTCTGGTAAAAAATGTTTGATGGTATCAGTTAAAACCTTATTTAAGTAGAAAGGCCAGAACATGTTTGTTAATGAGTATCTGGCAATGTCATCATCTACTTAAGACGGAAGAAAGGGGATAAGATCAAAATTATTCAGTCTCTGAGTGATGAAGGAAGTAAAGCTTGAAGTGACATATACAAACAATGTTTGACATCCATCAATATCAGTTTTATAGACATTAATTATCCAGTGCTCTAAGCTCTCCTTTGAGGTGTATTTTATGATTAAGAGAAAAGATACTGAGAAAAAGGAAACTGATGGAAACAACAATGAGTACTTCCACCTTGGAGGTGTACTCACAACCCAGTACTTTACTCTTGTTTGCAAAAACCCAACGCTTTACACTTCTTTGCAGAATGGAAAGTGAAAGTCACTCAGTTCCGTCCAACTCTTTGTGATCCCCATGGACTATATAGTCCATGAAATTCTCTAGGCCAGAAAACTGGAGTGGTTAGCCATTCCATTCTCCAGGCAATCTTTCCAACCCAGGGTTTGAACCCAGGTCTCCCGCAATGCAGGCAGATTCTTTACCAGCTGAGCCAGAAGGGAAGCCCAAGGATACTGGAATGGGTAATCTATCCCTTCTCCAATGGATATTCCCAACCCAGGAATCAAATGGGGTCTCCTGCATTGCAGGTGGATTCTTTACTAGCTGAGCTACCAGGGAAGCCCAATGGAAAGAACTGCAGAATGGAAAGAACTGACTAATTCTTGTGCTCTGCCTTTTTTTAAAAAATTGAAGTATAGTCAGTTTATAATGTTGTGTTAGTTTCATTGTTGCTATATAAATATTCTTTTTCATATTCTTTTCCATTATGGATTATTCAGTTCAGTTCAGTCACTCAGCTGTGTCCGACTCTGAGACCCCATGGACTGCAGCACGCCAGACTTCCCTGTCCATCACTCACTCCCGGAGCTTGATCAGACTCACGGGTTATTACATGATACTGATTATAGCTCCCCGTGTTATACAGTAGGTCTTCATTGTTTATCTGTTTTATAGACAGTAGTTTGCATCTGCCAATCCCAAACTCCTAATTTATCCCTCCCCTCGCCCACACTTTCCCCTTTGGTAACCATAAGTTTGTTTACCATGTCTGTGAGCCTGTTTCTGTTTTGTAACTAACTTAATTTGTATTGTATTTTTGATTCTACCTATAACTGATATCATATAATATTTGTCTTTCTCTGTCTGACTTACTTAGTATGATAATCTCTAGGTTCATCCATGTTACTGCAAATGGCATTTCATTCTTTTTTGTGGCTGAGTAGTATTCTCTCTGTGTGTGTGTCTTCTTTATCCCATGGTTCTATGAATGGACATTTAGGTTGCTTCCATGTGTTGACTCTTGCAAATAGTCTTGCAATGAACATTGAGGTACATGGATCTTTTCAAATTAGAGTTTTCTCCCAGTATATGGCCAGTGCCTTCTTTACTCACTCTTTACCATGTTCTTCCTATAGCAGCCTTGATCAACCTTAAGATCCTTTCTTACTTTTTCCTGGTCTGAATCTTCTACTTCTCTGAACAGAAGTTGCAGAGGAATTTATTCAGACATTATATTTTACTGGTGATTTAAAGCTATTTTTTTTTCTTCTGTGAGTTAAAATTTATTTTGGTAGCCAACAAAAAGATCTCCTTTAGAATTTTGACTACCTGAATGATTGAAGGTTTAGCTATGCTCTTACACTCTCTTGTTAAGCAGATTGAGTTACATTTAAATTTTTAAATGATTTGAGCCAATAGAGAAAATACTCTGAATTAATTTTAAAAAAAAGCTGTGGATTAATTTTTTAACTTTTTTTTCAAGGAGACAGCAATTTTCTGTAAAGGACCAGTACTCAACTTTTGTCATTGTAGCATAAAAGCAGAGACAAACCATCAATGAACGGGATTATCTGTGTTCCTAGAAAATTTTATGGATATAGAAATTTGAATGTCATATATTTCTCACATGTCACAAAATTTTATCCTTCTTCTGGTTAAAAAAAAATCATATAAAAACCATTCTTACCTAGCAAGCCATACAAAAACAAACAGCAGGCAGGATTTGCCCTTGGGCTATAGCTTCCCAACCCCTGGTTTAGGAGATTAAATATGTCCCCAACTTGAAAACTTTCACTCAAGCAAAAATTAGTCTGTTTTCGAGTATTCCCATAATCTTTTCACCATCTAATTCTTGAGTAACAAATTGGTCACCTCTCTGGAGTTAACCACATGGATCTGCTATGGTAGCCCAGAGTGCTGAGTTGAGGAGGATTTGAGAACCTGACTGGAAGCAATGAGCAGAGAAGGCAGCAGGATGACCACCATATTGGACCTTCATGGCTCTGACCCCTACGCTGTCATCTTAAGAGATTCTTCCTGTATTCTCCATTGACAGAAGTCCTAGTTATGTTCTCTAAAACATTTTTCTTAGGCAATCACTTTTTCTTTTAATAATTGAGATTTTCCTTTCTTATTGAATGAAAGATTCTTGAGATTCTATAGTGTTTTACAGTTTTCAAAACTTTCACACACACGATTTCATAGAGCCCCTTAGTAACCCTTTCACCCCTCACCCCTATGTTGCCCCTCCCCTTTCCCCTCTCCCCTCTGGTAACCACTAGTTTGTAGGACATCATTATTTTTAAGTTAGAGACTTTTAAATTTTCCTAGTCATTCAGCTTCCTTCACTCAATATTGATTCTCAAAATTGACAAATGTGTTACTGGTCCATTGCTCATCTTTCTTACTACAGGCAGAAATAGGGCCTGGGGATGAGGAATGAACAGGAAAGGCCACTCACATCTCTAATACCTGCAAATAAGTAGTTGCCATTGGATCTGCTAACATTACAGCTAAATGAATATAATTATACTGAGATTTATTATATCCATTAACATTTGAAAGGCTCTTCTAGGCTGTAAATGGTATTTAAAAATTATTTTCTGTATATTATTGACTACTAGATTACAATAATAAACACTGAAGTGACTGTGGAATTTATAAATATATGGTGCAGATTCTGTGATGTTAATATAGAAATATCAAATAAAACCTGACAAGGTAAATACAGTATCACATATCAAAATGGCTTAAATTGTTGTCCATGGAACACTAGACTTAAATTTGTATGCAGATTGGGTTTTATTATGTTTTTGAAGTTCCCTGGGCGACCTGTCTTGCCAGGGCATTTGGAAATGTTAACTATCATAACCAATGAAAAAAGGCATTAAAAACTCAAACCAGCATAAATCACCCGGATTTGCGGTCTGTCATGAGCTCAACCTGAAGATAGCCTCATATTCCTGTAACATAATTAAAACATCTTAAGAGTTTAGTGACATGTTAAGCATTTATGCTTTTGTGCAGGTGGCATGTGTTAATACGTGTGTGTTTTTATATTAAGGGTTGTGATTAAAGTTTGTTAGAAGAAAATATACGGATGGTGGCACTCGACGTGTTCATATCCTGATGGTGCTAGAGGGCTGGTGTTGGGTGTCAAGGCTATGAACAGAGTTCCTGAGTTGTCGCTCTGAAAATTATAGAATGGAACAAGCCAGATCTGTGTTTGCCTTGAAAGGTATCCAGACTTAATACTACTTTAAAGACATTCTGAAACATTGACTTCAGAATGAGAGCAAACATTCTTTAAGGCCTGGACAAACCCTAAAGGAGTTACTGAAATCTCCTGTTTCAGGCATACATTTTCATAGTAGTGCTCAATGACAAGTCCCTCATTCCTTGCAATCTGACTCTTAGGTACAGGTCTCCAAAGGCTAAAATGAGGGGTATTTTTGTCTGCTTACCTTGCTATATGATTGGGTCTCAGTATATGTAGAAGCACAAAGCTCATCTGTTAAATTGGATTTACTATTCTCAGCCGGTGTCCATATCCATGCCTAAAGGCTCATATTGAGATGGGTTGTAAAATCAGCTATCCTGCCACAAATTGTTCAGTGATCAACTCAAATAAACCTTACTGAAAACTATGTAACATGAAGGAGGTTGAGCCTGGCTCCATGCAAATGCATTAGAAATGTATGCGTTAAAACAAAAATCCTGGAAAACTTAGTCCTCCTTTCCATAAAAAGTATGCAAGGGAGCATCCTTCTTGAAGCAACACATGTTTGACCATGGTGTCTTTCACAAATTTGACTGGTACCCAGTCTTTTGCTCCATGTGAAGAAAAGGAAATCTGACTTGTTGCATGTCTCCTTTTGGATGGACCATCTTGAATGATTTATATTCCTCTTTGGTGGCGTGATGACATGGTGGGAGGGTGCGTGTTGAGTTATCACAAAGAGTCGCACACTTACAAAAGCCTCATCTTTCTCAGCAAAGACTCTTCCTTTCCCTTCATAGAGGAAGAGGAGGACTATGAAAAAACACCTGGGAAAGAGGTGATGAGTTAAGGCTAGGCACAACCTGACTTTGGTTTTAGACAAAATGTGAAATGATGTATCAGTGATAATTCCTAGACTCAGATAACACTGTGTTTATTCAACAATGTAGTATTTGCTTTCACAGAAATCTTGTGATCTAATGGAGTTGTAGAGCATCCCTTCAGAATGCTTCTAAAATTTTATTGGCACACAGTCCCACCTGTATACATGTGGCCACTTTCTAACTAAAACAGCAGCAGAATTGAGTATCTGCAACAGAGACCATATGGCCAACAAAGCCTAAACTATTTACTCCCTGGCCCTTTGCAGGAAAACTTGGCGGACCCTTTTTCTAGACTCTGATGCTATGCTGTCCAGTAATGGAGCCACAAACTGATGTAGCAGCTGAGTGTTTGCAGTGTGGCTTTGTGAATTGAGATATGTTATACATGTAAAACACGCCAAAGACTTAGTAAAAATAAAGAAAAAGAATATAAAAGATCTCATCAGTTTTATAATATTGATTATATGTTGAAATGATAATATTTTGAAAATTGAGTTCAACAAATATATTAAAATAAATTTTACCTGTTTCTTTTACACTTTTAAAAAAAATAACAACTATTAGAAAATTTTCAATGTGACTCCCATTTGTGGCTCAAATCATATTTTTAGTGACAGTGCTGGTTTAGAGCCTAGGATTTGGAGGCTATTGTCTCTTGAGAAGGTTGGAAAGAGGGAAGATGCAAGGAACAGAAAACAAACTTTTGTAGTTATAAATATCTTCCTGAAACAATAGTCTTCTGTTCGTTTGGTTTGTTTTCTGGTTATGCCAGGTCTTAGTTGATGCACGTGGCATCTTTTAGTTGTGGCATGCAAAGTCTTAGCTGCAGCATGTGGGATCTAGTTCCCTGATGAGGGATCAAACCTCCTTGATCAAACCTCATTGCATTGGGAGCTCAGAGCTTTAGCCACTGGACCTTCAGGGAGGTCCCCATTGTTCTGTTTATTTGGCTATTCCTCATAAGAAGGAATACTGAAAACTAAAGGATTAGGATGTCTATGGAAAAAAAAAGTTTTAGTTGAGTTCTTCCAGAAGATCCCAAGGCAGAATTCAAATTGGGAGGTGATCCAGGAAGCATCTGGAAGGGAGAGGGATGGCAGGACAGAAAGAGGGCATGGTCACGAGCAGGCAGTTGCTGTGGACACTGGGCTCCTCCCAGTGGGGCACTCTGAGATTTTCTGAAACCCAGCTCAGAGTGGTCCCACCTGGAGGTGAGGAAGTTGGGCTGTTTACCAATTACCAGTACTTGCTGGTTGAGGACTGCTCCTTGGGGCATCAACCTGCCTTCTCCCCAGCACCCCAGCCTGCCCTGCCTGCCTGGAGCCAGAAAAAGCCCTGGAGCCAAAAGGAACAGGTACTTTGAGCTAAAAGCCATTAGCAGGCTTGAGAAGGGTGGGTGCTTGAGACATGAGGTTGGGCTCCTGTAGTATCTGGTGCTGACCCCAAATAATGTTTCATCCTGTAAGTCATGATTTCAACAAACCTTTTTATTATGGTTCCTGGTGTGTGTGCTCAATGTCTTCTCTGAACTTAACAATAGCATGTTGTTGTTCACTCACTAAGTCATGTCTGACTCTTTGTGACCCCATGGACTGCAGTACACCAGGTTCCTCTGTCCGTGGGATTTCCCAGGCAACAATACTGGAGTGGGTTGTCATTTCCTCCTCCAGGGGATCTTTCTGACCCAAGGATCAAATCTGTGTCTCCTACATTGGCAGGAGGGTTCTTACCTCTGAACCACCTGGGAAGCCCCACTAGAACAAATGGGTATATTTATTGTTTCTACACATTATGGATGAGAAAACTAAGCCCGAGCATCATGTGTCCAGGAGAACTGAGCTGGGGTCATAGCCCCAGGTTCTTAGCTCTACCTATGTGGTCACTCATGCCTGACTTGTACTTCTACATGCTTCAGCTCCATAAGGAAATGGAAACATATTGACGTTTTTTAGGTGAGAACAGGAAACTAAAACTTTTGAGAGGGTTATTCTGTAGAATTCCTTAGATATCCATAGGGAAGTAGATACTTATATCCACTTCAGTCGCAAGACTCTGATGCCAAAAAGCATTATCTCTCTTTTGCACAAAGCACAGTCAAAATCAAGAGGTTATAGGCCCTGCTGACTGCCGTGCAGGATGTTAGTGATACAGTTAAATTTGAGAAAACTCCATATCAGTCCCTGTAATGGAAGTTATGGATACATGGTTCACTGAGGACTGGATTCGGTTCCCTTCCCATTCCCCGAACTCTCTTGAAAAGTGTTGTCAGTCCCTGTGGTACCTGTTGGAATCAAGTCTCTCTCTCAGCTTCATTTCCCTTTATTATATTTCTAAGTGACTTGGTAATTCTTTGCGGGCTTCAATAACACTTGTACTATTTAAATTTGAATAACCCCAAAGGATCTAGCTAGGTCAATGGGTTTAAACCACAGGCTTTAGTCTGTGTATTAGTTGATTAAAAACAGATTTTATACATGATGGATCCTTAATAAAGGGAGGGGAAAGCAAGCAGATGTTTGTAAAGTCTAAATGTGTTAGATTGCATTTACTTGGAGCTCTTGCTGACTAGGTTTCAAAGTCTTACCTATGACAATTGAACTTTAAACAGTTTCATGATGCATTTCCTGAGAAATTCCTGCTCTGAAGGGTCAGCCAAAAAGAAAAGCAAAAGGATTCCCTAAGATGAATGTACAAAAACAAGTGGACAGATGTACCATAAAGTCGTCATGTCCACGTGAAAGACACTGAATAATGGAAGGCCTCGAAATGATTCTCTAGTCTCAGACCATAAAGTAGTTGCAGTTTGTTTTAATTCAAACAGTAGAAAAACAGTTGGCTTTTGTGGTGCTGGCGGTAAAGAGCTTTGAAAGCAAGTTTTTTTTTTTTTATACAAACATGAGATCATTAAGTTGCACATAAATCACTCTGTCTGGTGCATTCTCTGACTTCTTGTGGTATCCCATCCTTCAGGGGAGAAACAGTTCTTCTTCTCCCTTAAAATATGTATACTTGAGATGCTTTGAGTGTCTCAAAGCCGACATGGAAGATTTCCTGTTGGTCTTCCCGTCCAGATGAAATAATTCCCAAAACCTCCCCCTGAACTCTGAACACATGAGAATTACAGACAAAATATTTTTAATGCATTTTAAAGAATAATAACCAAGCTTAAACATAAGTGGGAAGTCTCCAAGGACCAGAAATGAAAGGACATGCAGAAATGAGAGGGAGGTGGTGAGGGGCCAGTGGGGACCTGAGGGTAAACCTGGTGGGGTGTGTCCCACACGTGGCAGAAGGCTTAGATGCCCCATGCACCTGGAGGACAGGACTCCCCATGTACACACCAGGCTCAAATGGTACCTCGCACCTTCTCTAGGATTGGAGCCAGGCAGGATTCTCATGGAAGGAAGCAGAGGCACTGAGTCAAACCAGGACTTGTGCCTCTGTGGCACATGGGTGTCTTGTGGGAACGCCTTCTCTGGGAAAGCAGCCTCAAGCCCTAATGACTGAGTAGGCACCTCAGCTGCCTGTGTGGTGCCAATCCCCAGATCACAGCACAGGGGACGAAGTTCACGTCAGATGAGCTGTCAGGCAAAAATTACAAGACTTAAGATGAAACCCATTTCTCTTGAAATGTTATGCAAATACAGGAAAATGTGAAATTGCCTTTTCTCAGAAGAGCTTAAGTATAAGTATATTCAGTTCTCTGGAAGTTGTAGAGGAGACGGTTGCATCCAGGAACAGGAACAGAAAGTAATTCAACAAGAAAAGGGAGATGTTATAAAGAACATACTGGAAATGAAAAATGTGGCCAGTGAAATTGAAAAAAAGTTAGACAATAGGATAAACACCGATGAATAGGCATAACTTGTTTAAGAATGACCAGAGAGATTTCTGCTTTGAAATTATGCATTTTAAGCATTCAATAAAAGTGATCCTTTTCCTGACTATACCTTTCTAAATCTCAAATGTAGGAAAGTTAAAAGAGTAAACATCCTCAGAAATAAATTTCCCAGTATAATGAACTGTTATTACCTTTATGAAATTGTTGATTTTCAAAATCTCCCTCATACTCTTTGCAGATCCTTTTACTCAGACGGCATTACAAAACTTAGATCTACCATCAGATTGCCTTTCTGTACCTTCATCATGTCTATGGAATTGGTTATATGTTAAAAACACACTTGCCCTAATCCTTTGCCCTCTCATGCCTCCCTGAGTTTGTTGTATGAGACTGTGCTGTTCCCCACCAATGGGAACTTCTGTGTGCTCACCTCCACCTGCATTCTCTCTTCCCAAGAAACTCCCACTCATGTTCACCATCCTCCCAGTCTCCGAGAAAAAAGTGTCGTCTTGGAAACCTTCTGAAGCAGCCTGACTCTTCCCCTTCTCTTGTTTACAGCATCTCTATCCCAGTGCTATGCTCATTTCTTTGCACATAGGGAGTAGATCTTTTAAGTTTTCTCTGTCATGATCTGGCATGTGGTAGAAGCTTCATCAATACACATGTCGATGGCAAAATGGTACAAATAAAGAGCATAAAGAATCAGAAGCCATGGAGAACTCTTAAGGAATCTTACCCAGAACAGAGTGTTACTGTGGTTGAAAATAAGGTTAATAGTCATTGTGGGGAATTTTAAATTTGATGTTCTACAGACTTGTGGTTGCCAAGGTTGGGGTGGTGGTAGGGTGGATTGGGAGTTTGGAATTCAGTTCAGTCACTCAGTCATGTCCAACTCTTTGTGACCCCATGGACTGCAGCATGCCAGGCTTCCCTGTCCATCACCAACTCCTGGAGCTTGCTCAGACTCATGTCCATCAAGTTGGTGATGCCATCTACCATCTCATCCTCTGTTGTCCCCTTCTCCTCCTGCCTTCAATCTTTCCCAGCATCAGGGTCTTTTCCAATGAATTAATTCTTCCCCTCAGGTGGCCAAAGTATTGGAGCTTCTTTTCAGTATCAGTCCTTCCGATGAATATTCAGGGCTGATTTCCTTTAAGATTGACTGGTTTGATCTCCTCGCTGTCCAAGGGACCCTCAAGAGTCTTCTCCAACACCACAGTTCAAAAGCATCAATTCTTTGGCACTCAGCTTTCTTCATAGTCCAACTCTCACATCCATACATGACTACTGGAAAACCCATAACTTTGAGTAGACGGACCTTTATTGGCAAAGTAATGTCTCTGCTCTTTAACATGCTGTCTAGGTTTATCATAGCTTTTCTTCCAAGGAGCAAGTGTCTTTTAATTTCATGACTGCAGTCACCATCTGCAGATACTTTGGAGCCCAAGAAAATAAAGTCTGTCACTGTTTCTATTGTTTCCCCATCTATTTTCCATGAAGTTTGGGATTAGCAAATGCAAACTATTATATATAGGATGAATAAACAACATGGTCCTACTGTATAGCACAGGGAACTATACATAATATCCTGTGATAAACCATAATGGAAAAGAATATGAAAAAGAATGTGTGTGTGTATATGTATATATATATATAACTGAATCTCCTATACAGCAGAAATTAACACAACATTCTAAATCAATTATACTTCAATAAAATAAATTGTAAAAAATATGGATATTCTAAAGGAATAGGGCATAATTTTAGATTCTTAAGGAGGATATGTGCTAGGTCACTTCAGCTGTGTCTGACTCTTTGCAACCCTATGGACTGTAGCCCTCCAGACTCCTCTGTCCATGGAATTCTCCAGGCTTGAATACTGGAGTAGCTACCCATGCCCTCCTCCAGGGGATCTTCCCGACCCAGAGATCGAACCCACATCTCTTAAGTCTCCTGCATTGTCAGGCAGGATGTTTACCACTAGTGCCACCTGGGAAGTCCATAAGGAGGATAGTAATATGAAAAATGTAACATTCAAGGAAATTTGATTTGGCATTGATAGGCTGATAGGCATAGAATAGAAGCATGTACAGTGAAACGTACTGTGAGTGAATAAACATGTATCATGAGCACTTCTTCTAAATGCCTATAAATGACCATAATGTCAGCAATAGCTGGACAGTTCAGACAGTTCAGGGGATTGACATCAGCCTGCCCATAAGATGGTAAATTCTAAAAATCCAACAGTGGTTGATTTGATATGGGAGTGTATTCCTTCTGTTACTGCCATTTCTGATTTAGATAAGGAATTAGAAATCCAATTACCTCTTCTCTCCCTGGTGCACAACCAGAATATAACCTATGACTAATTAGTCAGTGAAATATGCCCGAGTTCATGCACAAAGCAGGCACAAAAAGAGTAAGAGGTGAACATTTTTAAAACAATCTTTTACATGTGATTTTTCAAAATCTAGTATAAATCTACAAGAACTTGAAACTGTATAGATTTCATTGAGATTTCTTTTAAAATGCACCCATTTTCCCGAGTATAAGTAATTTTATGTATACTAAAGTATTAAAAGTGTGCAGAATAATATTTTCCTCTCTCTCTTTTTTCTGAACAGCAAAACTTGGAGAGTAACCTCACCAACCTTATTAAGAGGAACACGGAACTGGAGACGCTTTTGGCTAAACTCATCCAAACATGTCAACATGTTGAGGTGAGTTTCTCTATGTGCTATTTTTCATATGAAAACTGCTTGATCATGGTTTTTTATACCCTCACCCTTTATATTTTTCTGATGGGAATCTTCTTAAGATTAGTTTTTGCAGAAGCCAGATGTCTAAGATGGATGAAATAAGAAGGAACTAGAACCCTTGAGAATCTCTCTCCATCCACTGCTTTGCTCTGCCCCCACTCTTATCACAGCTCTCCCTAATCCATCTTACCTTAGCATTCCTAAATTTGTAGATTTGAATCACCCCTCCAAACAACACCCCCACCCCGCCAAAAGCACTATTGAAAAGGTGTTGTATTAGTTTCTGATGTCAGCTGTAACAAATTACTGCACACTTGGGTGGCATAAAACAGACACTGATTTTCTTGCTATTCCTAGAGGTCAGAAGTCCAACATCAAGCTGTTGGCAAGGCCTTGCTCATTCTGAAGGCTCTTGGGGAGCCTCTTTTATGCCTCTTCCCACCTCCTAGTGTTTGCAGCCCAGTCCTTGGTGTCCATTGGCTGCTAGATCCATCACTCTAACCTTGGCCTCTGTCATCACATGGCCTTGTCCCTGTGTGTCTCTGTGTCTGTATCCAATTCCCCTTCTTAAAAGGATGCCTGTCATTGGATTAGGCTCCACCCTACTCAAATATGTGTGTGTGCTCAGTCGCATCAGATTCTTTGCAACCCCACGGACTGTAGCCCACCAGGCTCCTCTGTCCATAGGATTTCCCAGGCAAGAATACTGGAGTGCGTTACCATTTCCTCCTCCAGGGGATCTTCCCTATCCAGGGATCGAACCAGTGTCTCTTAAGTCTCCTGCACTGGCAGGTAGATTCTTTGGCACTGCACCAACTGGGAAGCCCACTTCAGTATGAATTCACTGTAACTTGATTCCATATACAAAGACCCCATTTCCAAATAAGGTCATATTTACTAGGGATTAGGTCTTGGACACACTCTTTTTTTTGGGGGGTGGGGTGGGATATAATACAATTCAACTCACTACAGGTGTAATAAATACATCTTAGTTGACAAATATGTTTCCATGAAGTTCACCATAACTGCAGCATGTTGGGATTTAGTCAAGAGCATGCAGGCAGCACTAAAAGCAAGGGCAAGTTGCGGAACACAGGTCTTTGACTGCTTCTGGCAGGAATCTTTCCAGGAAGCATGCGGAGCCTTGTTGATTAAATAGCACTGTAAATAATGATGAAAAAGCATGATGTTCTCATTATTATAGGGTGAAGTGAATATGTATTATAGAATTAGATGGATGAACAAAAAATGATCCGTGTGCTGTATTTTCTTTTTATGATGTGACAGCATTTGATGTTTAGGAAGGACCAGAAGAAAGAATTATTTCTTGTCAGTTTAAGGAAAAAAAATGGAAAAAAAATTACCTGTCTCTTATGGTGAAATCTTACAAATGCTTTATGGATTGAGTGATTATTTCATTCCATTTCAGCTAGATACTTCTTAAAGCATTAGTGTCTGGTTTCTATTATGGCCTTTAGTGATTTCAGAAGAACTGTTGCTCCTAATGCAACATTAGTGTGGCTTGAACTTACAAAACACTGTTCGTCCTAACATGAAAAATTATATTCTGTAATGTTTGGTAATTTCAACCGATAGATAGATGTGTCATTCAAGAAATTTACAAGCAGAGTCTATTTTTAATTCAAAAGATTAGGTATTTAGTTGACATATAGGCTTTTAAAATGAAACTATTACCGAATTGATTGTAGCAGACTTTCAAATAGACAGATAGATGCCATGAGAAATTATTCTAGACAAAGAGTAAAGAATATATTCCATTTGCTGTTGTTATTTCTTTATCAACCGTGTGGAATGGAATGAAATGTGTGTGGGTGAATAAATTTGGTATTTAGGAAATTTCTAGATAAAAATCAGGGGAAATTAATTATAAATAGATAAATAATAATACCAACAGTACCTATTTTTATGTGTTTCTTTATTCAGTTATTCACATTTTCAAGGCAAATGTTTTAAAAATGGAGCATCAAAATCTCACATCAGTTCAGTTCAGTCACTCAGTCGTGTCCAACTCTTTGCGACCCCATGAACCGCAGCACACCAGGCCTCCCTGTCCATCACCAACTCCCAGAGTCTACCCAAACCCATGTCCATTGAGTCTGTGATGCCATCCAACCATCTCATCCTCTGTCGTCCCCTCTCCTCCTGCCCTCAATCTTTCCCAGCATCAGGGCCTTTTCAAATGAGTCAGCTCTTTGCATCAGGTGGCCAAAGTATTGGAGTTTCAGCTTCAACATCAGTCCTTCCAATGAACACCCAGGGACTGATCTCCTTTAGGATGGACTGGTTGGATCTCCTTGCAGTCCAAGGGACTCTCAAGAGTCTTCTCCAACACCACAGTTCAAAAGCATCAGCTCTTCAGCGCTCAGCTTTCTTTATAGTCCAACTCTCACATCCATACATGACTACTGGAAAAACCATAGCTTTGACTAGACAGACCTTTGTTGGCAAAGTAATGCCTCTGCTTTTCAATATGCTGTCTAGGTTGGTCATAACTTTCCTTCCAAGGAGTAAGCGTCTTTTAATTTCATGGCTGCAATATCACCATCTGCCGTGATTTTGGCCCAAACAAACAAAGTCAGCCACTGTTCCCACTGTTTCCCCATCTATTTGCCATGAAGTAATGGGACCAGATGCCATGATCTTAGCTTTCTGAATGTTGAGCTTTAAGCCAACTTTTTCACTCTCCTCTTTCACTTTCATCAAGAGGCTCTTCAGTTCTTCTTCACTTTCTGCCATAAGGGTGGTGTCATCTGCATATCTGAGGTCATTGATATTTCTCCCGGCAATCTTGATTCCAGCTTATGCTTCCTCCAGCCCAGCATTTCTCATGATGTACTCTGCATATAAGTTAAATAAGCAGGGTGGCAATATACAGCCTTGACGTACTCCTTTTCCTATTTGGAAGCAGTCTGTTGTTCCATGTCCGGTTCTAACTGTTGCTTCCTGACCTGCATACAGGTTTCTCAAGAGGCAGGTCAGGTGGTCTGGTATTCCCTTCTCTTTCAGAATTTTCCACAGTTTATTGTGATCCACACAGTCGAAGGCTTTGGCATAGTCAATAAAGCAGAAATATATGTTTTTTCTGGAGAACCCTCTTGCTTTTTCGATGATCCAGCAGATGTTGGCAATTTGATCTCTGGTTCCTCTGCCTTTTCTAAAACCAGCTTGAACATCTGGAAGTTCACGGTTCACATATTGCTGAAGCCTGGCTTGGAGAATTTTGAGTGTTATTTTACTAGCATGTGAGATGAGTGCAATTGTGCAGTAGTTTGAGCATTCTTTAATCAAATGAATCTGCCTTGAAATTTATTTAATCTTTGATAAAGGAACAAGCGAAATGATAAAGCTGGCTTTATCAGAAACTGATTCATACAAATTTGGAGGTTGGGGGTAGTTGGGGAAAAGAGTGCTAGAATAAGACAGCTAAATTCAATGCAGAACTGGTTAGTGACTGAAAGTGAAAGTGAAGTCGCTCAGTCATGTCCTGACTCTTTGCGACCCTGTGGACTGTAGCCCACCAGGGTCCTTGGTCCATGGGGATTCTCCAGACAAGAATATTGGAGTGGGTTGTCATTTCCTCCAGGGGATCTTCTTGTGACCTAAGGGGCAATAAAATCATTATATTTGAGCTAAATACCTTGCATCCCATCAGTTTCCTCTAAGTTAACATTAAACTTAGCAGAGACGAAGCCCTCCTCAATAGTCAATAGAAAATCAAGGTCTTTTACATCCCAACTGAGAGTCAGATAACCCTTCCTTCAGCTGGCTAAATGGAGTGGAATCTAGTATGTCATCCAAAGGAATCAGTCTTCTTTTTGCCTTATTTCTAAGATGTAGATAATTCAGCTTAACCTGACTTTCTGCTCTTTGGGGTCTGGACTCTGTTGATCTGTTGGCGGTATTCGCTAAACATGTATTTCTGGGTAAGTGTGTCTGTCAAGTTTTGCCTGCACTCAGTTACTTGGGCTTGTTAAATGGTCACACTGCTTCATTCCATGAGTGCTTGTGGATCCTCCTCTGTGTGTGTGTTTCCCTGTGCTGGGTGGGAACGACCCTGCCTACACAAAGCTCACTATCTCAACTAAGATGAAAGAGCAATAATACACAATGGGAAAATGAGTTCCCATAAGAGGATTCTGTGTGTGTGTGCTTAGTCGCTCAGCTGAGTCCTACTGTTTGCGACCCCATGGACTGTAGCCCATTAGGCTCCTCTGTCCATGGGATTGTGCAGGCAAGAATACTGGAATGGGTTTTCATTCCCTTCTCCAGGGGATCTTCCCGACCCAGGAATGGAACCAGGGTCTCCTGCATTGCAGGTGGATTCTTTACTGCCTGAGCTGCGAGGAAAGCCCATAAGAGGGTTAGGGATGATATACTTTGGAATTGCAGAGAAGAAATTTCTTCTATCTGGGAACTGGATCAGTTAGTACAGTTTCTGAGCCTGCTTTCAAGGGTATGTAACATTCAGACATATGGAGAGATGGGAGAGGCTCTACTTTCAGGGCAAACTAAGGCATGGAGATGGAAAAATGAAGAGTGTATGTACACACAGTCAGTAGTTCATTCTATAGGAATGCAAGTGTGTGAGGCTGGATAAGTAGGAACTGATTTTGGAGAGATGAGGGGTCAGTGAGCTTTAATATTGCATCTGAGTTTGAACTTGATTTGGTTTTGAAGGTTTAGTGAGGGCTCGAGGAACACTGTGTCAATTCCACAGTTAACATCAGCATCCCTGGCTCTTTTCAGGAAATGATGTTTTTGGGTTATTGGGGAACTAGGATGGATATCTTGATGCAAAATGACCACACATCCAAGGGGAAATGTCCCAGTACTAGTAAACTCCAAAAAAGGTGGTGGGATTGATTAGGCACCAGCCAGCATGACAGTCTTTTTTAAATCAGTTTAGTGGAAAAGAATTTCCTAGTTCACAACCTAGGTTCCTAGACTGTATTTCTTCCTTTTCCTCTTTCTGAAGGTATCCTTGTGTTTGGGTCTGAGCATTCCACGGGAAAATAATCCCCCTGCCAGCTGGAGCTAAAAACACTCAAAAGCACAGAGGCAAATCCCAATTGTTGTAAATTAAATCAATGAATTCACACCAAATCCTGAGGAAATGCCACATCCTTATAAGTCCACACCTCCTTCCTGGGATTCACTTCTGCTGTTCTTTAGCATGAAAAGAGTTTGAAGGTCTCCCACCCCCATCCTCATTGTTTTCACAACTTTTTTTTTTTAATGAGGGCAAGCAAATGAAATGGCTTTTTGACAGTAAACGACAAATCTTTTGAAAACTAGAGATATGAGGCCAAGGCAGCTTAGGACTCAAGAGAAGGAAGCATTGAAAAGGCAACATCAGGTAGACTCCCAAGAAATGTTTGTGTAATTGGGTCGAATTCCAAAAATTAGTGGGTTTTAGCTACTCAGTTTTGTTTTCTGCAGGAGAAGAATGCAGTCAAAAATTGCCTTGGGATGAGTTTGGAATTAGTTATGGGATGTAGAACAAGTTCATGAAAAGTGGTCAAAATTTGGGTCAGCTACAGAAATTCACAGTTCTAGGTCAAACAGGGACTTTTGTTCTTCATCAACTCATCCGCCTCCCCATTTACTTTTAAAAATCAGAGGGCATAGTTTATTAGCTAGGCAAATGCTTAGAATCACTGATGGATATCATATTCTCCACACATTCTGAGAATCAAGTTCTTTCACAGGAAATATAATACCTGGATGCAGTGTATATGCACTTTGGGGAATTGTAGGTAGCCAATGACTAAATCCACAGTAAGGTGGTAGAGAAAAGCTACAAAATGTTGACTAGTTGCCATAGTAGTTTGGAGATATCACAGGTTCAGCTGACTCCACCGTCCTTGCCCAAGTTCATCCTAGCAGGCCATTCTCTAAGCCAGCATCACATCAAAGGCCTAGCTTTAGCTCCTTTGGCTTATGTTTCCTTGTTTATAATCACTTTTTGTGTCCTTTTGCCATTGATTTTCACCCTAAGTCTTTAAACTATTTTTTTTTCTTTGCTCTCAATGGAAAGTTTGCTGTCTTACTGGCTTTCGAGTAAAGATTTTTCCAATGCTAGGTGACATGTGGAGTGACAGATTTCTTGTGCATAAGTTAAGTGCCATGTATTATGTGACTTTTGCTTAGATGTTGAGCTCTGGAAATTGAAAGGGAAGAGGATAGCTTAAGGAATGGTAATAAAATGATTTGGGAAACAGATGGGGTTCTGTAAAAGAACTTTCCAGCTAGTCACCAAGCCCTAAAAGCATTTAAATGTAAACACTGGAAAAAAGGAAAAAGTGGCTAGGTTAAAAAGAAAGATGAACCTTTATGTTTAAATTAATTTTACTGTGTAGTTTTATGTCAAAGCATTAGCTCTCTATGGAAACCTTGGCGGTTTCTTCGCCTGGAGCCCCTGAATGAAGACCAGCATCTGGACACCAAACATGGTGTTTGTATTTTGTGGACAGGTGTCTGATTTTGGATGACTTGTATCCTGCTAGGGGCCAACTTAAATGTCCAAAGTTGTAATCCATTGTCACTTGCAGATAAGGGTTTGATTCCCACTCACATGAGCCCTTGTGAGAATGTTCTCAAGGTATATTTAGAAGCAGACTCTGGAACAACATCAGGCAGTCCACAGCCATTCTTGGCTGTTTGTGTAAATAGCTATGGAATAAGGATAACACGATAGTGCAGCTATTGTGGCATTCAGAAACTGGATTGTGACAAGCCACTAAGCTAAAGCTGCTGCTGCTGCTAAGTCGCTTCAGCCGTGTCCAACTCTATGCGACTCCATAGACGGCAGCCCACCAGGCTCCCCCGTCCCTGGGATTCTCCAGGCAAGAACACTGGCGTGGGTTGCCATTTCCTTCTCCAATGCATGAAAGTGAAAAGTGAAAGTGAAGTCACTCAGTCGTGTCCGACTCTTCACGACCCCATGGACTGCAGCCTACCAGGCTCCTCCGTCCATGGAATTTTCCAGGCCAGAGTACTGGAGTGGGTTGCCATTTCATTCTCCAACTAAGCTAAAGATTAATCTCTTAAGTTCAAGTCTTAGTATTCTCAGAACAAAGGAGAAAAGGAACTCTTGGACTACACAGAACTTCATCTTCTCTGGAGAAGATTCTTTTGTTTTTTAAAGTATTGTTGATTTACAATATTGTGTTAATCACTGCTGTACAGCGGGGTGATTCAGTTACACACACACACACATACACACATTCTTCTTTATATATTCTTTTCCATTATGGTTTATCATAGAATACTGAATATAGTTCTCTGTGCTATATAGTAGGACCTTGTTTATTTATCCTATATGTAAAAGCTCACATCTGCTAACCCCAACCTCCCACTGTACCCTTCCCCCCAACCCCCTCCCCCTTGGCAACCACCAGTCTGTTCTCTATGTGCCTGATTCTGTTTCTGTTTCATAGATGGATTCATTTGTGTCATATTTTAGATAAGTGATATCATATGGTATTTGTCATTCTCTGTCTGGCTTACTTCCCTTAGTACGATAGCTCTAGTTGCATTTATGCTGCTTCAAATGGCATTTCATTCTTTTTATGGCTGAGAGGTATTCCATTGTATCTATGGATCACAGCTTGTTTATTCACTCATCTGTCGAAGGACATTTAGGTTGTTTCCATGTCTTGGCTATTGTCAATACTGCTGCCATGAACATAGGGAGGGGTGCATGTATCTTTTTGAATTACAGTTTTGTCCAAGTGTATGCCAAGGAGTTGGATTTCTGGATCATATGGTAATTCTACTTTTAGGTTTCTGAGGAACCTCCATACTTACACCAATTTATATTCCTACCAATAGTGCAAGAGGGTTCCCTTTTCTCCACATCCTCTCCATAATTGGTTATTGAAGACTTTTTAATGATGACTGTTCTGACCTGTGGCTGGATGGTATCACCGACTCAATGGATATGAGTTTGAGTAAACTCTGGGAGTTGGTGATGGACAGGGAGGCCTGGCGTGCTGCGATTCATGGGTTTGCAAAGAGTCAGACACGACTGAGCAACTGAACTGAGCTGAACTGACTGATTCTGACCTGTGTGAGGTGGTTCCTTGTTGTTGTTTTGATTTTCATTTCTCTAATAACTAGCAGTGTTGAGCATCTTTTCATGTGCCTATTCACCATCTGTATGTCTTCTTTGGAAAAATGTCTATTTAGGTCTTCTGCCCATTTTTGGATAGGGTTGATTGTTTTTTGTTGCAGAGTTATACAAACAGTTTGTATATTTTGGAAAGTAAGCCATTGACAGTTATATCATTTGCAAATTTTTTCCTTCATTCTGTTGGATATCTTTTCTTTTTTTTTTTTTATAGTTTCCTTTGCTGTGCAAAAGCTTGTCGGTTTGATTATATTTTTTTTAAATTTATAATGCCTTAGGAAACTGACCTAAGGGAACATTGGTACAATTTATGTCAGAGAATGTTTTGCCTATGTTCTCTTCTAAGAGTTTTATGGTGTCATATCTTATCTTTAGGTCTTTAAGGCAATTTGACTTTATTTTTGTGTATGGTAAGAGGATGTGTTCTAACTTCATTGATTTACATGTCACTGTCCAACTTTCCCAACACCACTTGCTAAAGAGACTGTCTTTTTCCCATTGTATATTCTTGCCTCCTTTGCAGAAGATTGACTGTAGGTATGTGGGTTTATTTCTGGGCCCTCTATTCTGTTCCATTGATCCATATGTCTGTTTTTGTGCCAGTACCATGCTATTTTGATTACTGTAGCTTTGTAGTATTGTCTGAAGTCTGGGAGAGTTTTGCTTCCTGCTTTGTTCTTTTTCTTCAGGATTGCTTTAGCAATTCTGGGTCTTTTATGGTTTCATATGAATTTTAGGATTATTTTTTCCAGTCCTGTGAAAAATGTCATAGGTAGTTTGATAGGGATCGCATTACATCTGTAGATTGTTTTAGGTTGTATGGCCATTTTAATAATATTTATTCTTCAAATCCAAGAACATGGGCTATCTTTCCATCATGAGAAGATTCATTTTTTGACTACTGTATGTGTTTAATGGTTGTGTATCCAGTTTACTCCACCAAATTTGCTAAAATTGACAATTCATGAAGCAAATTTAGCTTTTCTTGGTGGAGATTAAATTTAACTGTTTATTAAGGTGGTGTACAACACATACTTGAGTGTCTCCTCTTAGATTCAGTGCTCTTGTCTTTAAAAAACTGATTCATAAAGGGCATTGGATCCTGTTTCCTTCTTAGGTACATTCATGAGGAATAATGAGAAGACATCAGTAGAGTGGTTTCCAGTATTTAGAAATAAGAGATGAATCTTACTAATGAATGAATGAATATTAGAGTTAATTTGGTATTACTTTCAGAATAACATTCCCAAATTTCAGCTTTGAAACTTTTTAAAAAACATGATCAAAACCTTTTATCATCTATAATCTTTCCAGTTTGGATAGAATGAACTATTGTGTCAGATTAAGAACCCTACCAGGTGGCTTGGATTGGCGCATGCTCACATACATGCCTCTGAAGACAGTCCTTCTTACGTGTTTGAATTTAGTCATGCAGATTTCCAAGGCTAATACTTAAATATGAAATAATCAGCCTTAATTGGGAAGGCTGAATGGATGAGCAGTAGGAATGAGGAGTGAAGACAATAGTTTTACTAATGTATCTTAACATAGTTCCTCCCCATAATACAGGAATTCTTTATCACATCTCCCCTACTCTATCCCACACATAACCTTCTTGTCTTGAAATATTTACATGCTTTATTAGAGCAGCAGGGATGTTTCTGGCATAATATAAAGAATAGTAAGAACAGGTTGTGACAGATTTTTTAAATGGTCGTCGTAGTTCTAACTCAGCTTTCACTTAAGATGGTGGTAGTTGAATAGATTCAGGTGAGAGAGTCAGAGCTGAGACAAATGATCCTGGATGAGATGACTGTCAGGTAGAAGTTTGGGTCCCACTATTGCTTCTGTGCCTACCATTCAGAGACGCATGACCTGACCCATCAAGCCATCATTTTGTTACTGAACCAACCCCTTTTGTTTCTTGGCCTTCATATCTAGTTTATAAATTAGTTCCAAGAAAATTTTTTAAAAAAGAAGAAAAAAACACAACAAGGTCCTACACAACAAGGCCCTATGGTATAGCACAGGGAACTATATTTAATATCTTGTAATAAACCATAATGAAAAAGAATATATGTGTATATAGATAACTGATTTACTTTGCCATATCCCCAAAACTAACACAACATTATAAATCAACTATACTTCAAAAATTTTAACTATCTAGTTTAAATTATTTTTCTCAATATAAAATTGCTATTTGTGATAATCAAGCTGCAATTATCTCTGAATATAAGATGATGAGAAAAAACAGGACACATCATCTTTTACCTTCATTCAATTGACTTCTATTTTTAATTGCTAAATGTTATAGGGAAAACTGAAGAGCTTTGTTCTAATTTTGAAATTCCCTAGCAAAATCATTGAGTCATGCATATCAAATGTTTGTTAACAAGGGTACGATTGTAGCGCTGGTTATTTTTGTTTCAAACAGAAATATGAAATTTTAAATTCAGCTATTTAAAAAGCCGGAGGCTACCCCTGAATATACAAGGGCTTTCAGTGAAAAGCAACACAAATAGAGATTTTAGCAATCAAGTGAGGTAACTTCCCACTCTAGGAATTTATGATAGAGCTTTTACTATGCTTTTAAAAGCATTTTCACTATATATAACATCAGACTTATATATATATGAAGTGATGAAAATTATCATCATAGCCTAATTTTCTGAGTTCGCATTAGGCTATGATGAGTTCAAGGACACTTTCCATCTATTTTACACAGGTTGGGAAGATGATGCCTTGTCCATTCTTGCAGGTATTAGAAAGAGATGATTACTGTATCAAATGGGTGCAATGCCACAGCAAGAAATAGCCTGTGGTTTAGGGTGTACTTATGCAAATATAGGCTTCCCTGGTGGCTCAGAGGTTAAAGCGCCTGCCTGCAATGCGGGAGACCTGGGTTCGATCCCTAGGTCGGGAAGATTCCCTGGAGAAGGAAATGGCAACCCATTCCAGTATTCTTGCCTGGAGAATCCCATGGACAGAGGAGCCTGGTGGGCTATAGTCCATGGGGTCGCAAAGAGTTGGACACGACTGAGAGACTTCACTCACTATGCAAATATATATGAAAAATAGTATGGCCACTTGACAAACTCCTACTATCAATTCCTGACTTAATTATCCCTATGGTCCTTTGAGGTAAATGTCAGATGACCACCGAAATGTGACTTGAAGCCAGACAGAACAAGAACCAGCCAGCAAAGAAATGGATTAAATCCAATTGAGTAGTAAGGCAACTGGAGTGGTTATTCAATCTCAGCTACCCAATCCAGATGACAGAATTGAAAGACATGATTAAAAATTCCTAGTGTGTTGAGGGGGCGGGGGGATTTCCCAGGCAAATCAGTGGTTAAGAATCTACCGTGCAATGCAGGGGACTCGGGTTTGAGCCCTGGTCAGGGAACAAAGATCCCACATGCCAGGGAGCAACCAAGCCCATGCGCCACAACTAGACCCTGTGCACCACAACAAGATTCCCACATGATCCAACAAAGATCCTGTGTGCTGCAACTAAGACCCCATACAACCAAATAAATCAATATATATTTTTTAATTCCAAGGGGGAATTTTCATGAACCAGAAATATTCCCATCTGCAGGGGAACTGGAAACCCTGTCCAATGCAGGATAATGAGGACACAATGGGTATTAATCAGTGATATCAGTAGAACCCGTAGGCCTTTGGGTTTTGTGAATTCTCAAATATTTGATCAGAAATCCTTGACCTGGTAACTTCAACTTCTTTGAGATGACTAGTTTACTTCCTTAAGTAAATAAAGTTCTTTTTCCCTCCTCCCCTAGAAGTTTGTGAATGATGTAAAAAAATGAAAACCTAAATAATAGCCAGAGTCAATATTTTGTGTTACACTGTAGGACTAAAACATATGTTTGTATTTTAAGGGTTTGTAGCATTTAAGAGAGTGACATATTACAGAAATTTGACAGGTTAACTTTGAGATTGTAATCTGAAATATAATTTATTTTAGACATCTGATTTTAAATTGAAAGCATAAAATCTTTTGTTTCAAACCAATGTTAGAATGTTCACTAGAACTTGAGTTCCACATTTGTAAGTTTATTAGATTTCTAAGAGCTACGTAAAGACTTGGGAAGATTTACCTACTTAGGGTTTTATTTTTGTCCCATTAGGCATTTAAAGTGGTTATAAAGTAAATTGCATATGTTACATTTATAAACAAAATTTAAAATGATACAGGAATTTGGTGATAAAAATCTGAACAATGATTAATCATGGGGGTGAAAATTGACTGGAAGAGGGTCTTGAAGATACTTTCTGGGGTGATGAGAATATTTTATATCTTGATTAAGCTATTGGTCAGGTTGGTTATCAAAATCTATTGAATTGTCCCTTAGTTCAGTTCAGTTCAATCGCTCAGTTGTGTCCGACTCTTTGCGACCTCATGAACTGCAGCACACCAGGCCTCCCTGTCCATCACCAACTCCTGGAGTCTACCCAAACTCATGTCCACTGAGTCGGTGATGCCATCCAACAATCTCATCCTCTGTCGTCCCCTTCTCCTCCTGCCCTCAATCTTTCCCAGCATCAGGGTCTTTTCAAATGAGTCAGCTCTTCGCATCAGGTGGCCAAAGTATTGGAGCTTCAGCTTCAACATCAGTCCTTCCAATGAACACCCAGGACTGATCTCCTTTAGGATGGAATGGTTCGATCGCCTGGCAGTCCACAGGACTCTCAAGAGTCTTCTCCAACACCACAGTTCAAAAGCATCAATTCTTTGGTGCTCAGCTTTCTTTCTAGTCTAACTCTCACATCCATACATGACTACTGGAAAAACCATAGCCTTGACTAGATGGACCTTTGTTGACAAAGTAATGTCTCTGCTTTTTAATATGCTGTCTAGGTTGTTCATAACTTGCCTTCTAAGGAGTAAGTGTCTTTTAATTTCATGGCTGCAATCACTATCTGTGGTGATTTTGGAGCCCAAAAATTAAAGTCAGCCACTATTTCCCCATCTATTTGCCATGAAGTGATGGGACCAGATGCCATGATCTTAGTTTTCTGAAAGTTGAGCTTTAAGCCAATTTTTTCACTCTCCTCTTTCACTTTCATCAAGAGGCTCTTTAGTTTTATGCATTTTCCTATATGGAAAGTGAAAGTCGCCCAGTCGTGCTGATTCTTTGCGATCCCATGGACTATTCTCCAGGCCAGAATACTGGGGTGGGTAGCCTTTCCCTTCTCCAGGGAATCTTCCCAACCCAGGGATTGAACCCAGGTCTCCCACATTGCAGGCGGATTCTTTATCAGCTGAGCCACAAGGGAAGCCCCTGTATATGTAAGTTTTGCCTCAGTTCTTAAAATGTGTATAGGAACTTAATCAACTAATTTATAGATGGAATTGACTGTTTAATGGAGTTGAGTTTGTTCAACTTGAGTTAATCAAACATTGATTCAGGGAGCCCTGAGAGTGATTATTCTTGGTTTTATAAATTTTTCAAATTTATGAATAGAATAATGAGATCCATAATTTCAACTTGAAAGCTTAACGAAAACTGCATAGTGATTTGTTATAGATACAGTCCTTGGGCAAAAATCCTCAAGGTCTTTAAGTGCCTGTCTATTCCCTCTTGCTTGGACTCCTTGGGAAGCAGAAGAGTGTCTTTCTTTTCTTTAGAAAACGACCAGATAGCCACTTGGAATTCAGTGGAGGGAAGTTCTTTTAAACACTTTTAGATGTAAGATAGCTGATCAACCTAGTTCTGAAGATGGCTTATAGGGTGACATTTTTTATATCAGGTTCTGTTGATTCCCAAACACACACACATACTCTGCAACCTCAAAATCAGCAAATGACAGACATGTGAATTCTATTTTTTTTTAGTTTTAATTGAAGGATAATTGCATTGCAATATTGTGTTGGTTTCTGCCTTACAACATGAATCACCAATAAATGTGTGTATGTGTGTGTGTGTGTATACACATACATATCTCCTCCCTCTTGAGTCTCCCTCCCACCCCAGACATCTGAATTTTATGGTCTTTTCTCTTCCCAACCAGACCAGATTTATTTTTCACTGTCCTTTTGATAGCAAAGGCCATCTTATACAGCAACCATGCTCTATAATTTCCCTCCCAACTGCCCTCCTACTCACTTCGTTACTTTTACCACCACCACAGTTTCGGAAGAATGCCCTAGGAAAGTAAGTAAGCATGGCTAGCTTCAAAGAGAGATGGTGCAGACCCCCTAGATCAAAGATACAAAGGAAGTCAATTAGAAGTACATGAGGTCTAGGAAAGACCACATGCCCACCCCCATCAAAGTTAAGCCTCCCAATTCACACCGTCTGGTCAAAATTTAATGGGTACCTCATATGTAATGTTAAGTTTCCAAGTAGCCACATTTTAAAAAAAGTAAAAACAAATAGGTAAAATTAATTTTACTAGACTCTTGAGAGTCCCTTGGACTGCATGGAGATCAAACCAGTCCATCCTAAAGAAAATCAATCCTGAATATTCATGGGAAGGAATGATGCTGAAGCTGAAGCTCCAATACTTTGGTCACCTGATACAATGAGCCGACTCATTAGAAAAGACCCTCATGCTGGGAAAGACGGAAAGCAGGAGGAGAAGGAGACGACAGAGGATGAGATAGTTGGATGGTATCACCGACTCAATGCACATGAGTTTGCACAAGCTCTGGGAGATGGTGAAGGACAGGGAAGCCTGGCATGCTGCAGTCCATAGGGTCGTAAAAAGTTAGACATGACTGAGCGACTGAACAACAACAAGACAACTCATTGGGCCCAATAAATTCAAAACATATTCATTTCAATATGTGATCAATATAAGAGAGATTAATGCCTATGTTTTATCCTCACAGCACATCTCAATTCATACTAGCAACATTTCAAGTGCTCAAAAACAAAAAGCAGCTAGTGGTTGCCATATTGGACTCCATGGGCTAGAATTTCTGTAGCCCATGGTTTAACAGTTAATTGTGTATGTAGTCAAAAGATTTGCTAATTATTTTCTAGTATAGTCATTTTCTTTAGAAGGCAAAGTTCTGTTTCTAAGTGTGGTACTTTGCACTTTGTGGGCACTCAACCAAGTCTATAGGATTGCTTCATTTGTACAGAGGTAACATCCTGCCCATTCAAGGAGGGATAAGAGCATGCATATTGCTTCTCACTTTCTGTTCCTCAGCTACTAAGAGTATTGCAAACATCTCTGGAGACCAGTAGCTTTTGTAATCTTAAGTAGAGAGAAGTAAAACTTGGAGTTGAGAAGCAGGGATTGCATGAGTATTTGAGTTTGCTGGCTGGATCAGAATAAGCACTGAATTAAGGTTTGTGTGGTTCCCAGTTTTATAAATAATAGAGTTTTCAAGGGGACAGTGTTGGCTTGTTCGTTTTGGGTGCAAAATGTTCCTTCTTTTAGCATATTATCTGGAAATGATGATGGCAGAGATGATCTCCAAAAGGAAGGTTGTTTCTTTGGTATCTCTGACATAGGCTTGATTTAACCTTAATAAAAGAATGATTGCCTGGGTGAACAAAGCCAACAAATGCCCGTAGAAAGCTAGCATACACACATGCTAACCTGGAGTCAGGTTCCGGTTACTTCAACAAAGGATTGCTTTAATTTTGAAGAAAAAAAAAAATATATATATATATATATATTCCTTCTGTTTTTCATGAAATGGCCTTAAAGAATTCCTCTTATTTGTGGTCTCAAAAAAATGAGAACTATGCCCATGAGGCCTGCCTTTAAGGGTTCTATTAAACAATAAGAGGGCTTTGTTCTTGGTAATAAAATTAAAGCAAGCAGTGTTTCCATTACCTGGCAGGATGCCGCCATCTTGCCACCCCCTGATCCTGACAAACATACACAGAGCATTCTGTTTCCTAGGTAGGAAGGTGCAAAGACAACATGTGTCAGATTTGTGTATAGAGATAGAGCTGACCTTGCAGATAGTGGAGGGAGGGAGGGAGTAGGGAGAGAGAGAAGCCCTAGTTCGTGAGATCCCTAACTCAAGTGTTTACAATTCAGTTTTACTGCAGAAAATTACATACTGAGCCTTGAAACTGTAAAGTAAATAATAATTTCACAATGAGTTGACATGATGGAAAAGTGAAGGGTATATATATTTTAGTGTGTCTCATTGGATTCCATGTGTTTTCTTTTCCAACCAACTTTGTTGCTGGAATTGAGACCTGTTGCTCAGATTTAGACCCATTTATGGGCAGTTGCAAAGGGAGGTTTGGAGGTAGATTGTGGGCCCCAAGGTCAGGACTGATCAAGGTTAGGATAGAAAGCACTGTCGGATGCACTCTGTTTAGTTCTGCAAATGAGCCCTAAGTCATTGGAGCTATCAGACAAACGGGACAACTGTGACACCATTGTCCTCTGACCTCCAATGACAGCTCTTCTTTAAGAAATGGCCAGGAAATTCCCTGGCAGTCCACTGGTTAGGACTCCGTGCTTCCATTGCAGGGGGCATGGGTTTGTTTTGGGGGACTAAGGTTCTATAAGCTCTACAGAGTGGCCAAAAAACAAAAAAGTCCCAGATGGCAGTCTCTTCTAAGGCTCTAGCCCTCCTGTCTCAGCGTCATGCCAGGCTATTGCACACTCACCAGTCCCATACATGTCCCCTAGCCTCAGACCTTCCACTGCAAGAGGCTAACCGTCTTCCTGGGGGCTCCTCCCACCCCCACCAGTTAATTCCAGAGGGATGTTCACACCCACCCAGCCCCAGTAGCCTTCAGTCAGCCGCTGATGGGAGTCAGTAGATAAATTTTCCTCTTCCTCCCCATCAGCTAGTGTGTTCTGCACTGGTTCCCAAAGTTACCCCTGGGATTCATCACCTTCTGACCGCAGTGGTGTTCATAAAAGCACACTTGCCTGGTTCCATACCTTTCCTATCTCACTTCCCCACACCCCTACTGGTATTTCCTGGCGACAACTAGTACTTCGTCCTAGTCTCATGCCCCTCTCTGAGGGGAATAGAACCACAGACCTCCTCTTGAATGGAATGACAGCACCAAATCTGTTTTCCCCATCATAAGCATAGCTCAGATGTTCATTTTCTCTCAAGTGTCCCTTCTTTCACTGTATTTGAAGAAATGGGAATGTCAACACTAGGCTTTCAAGATATGTAAAAATCAACCTCCCAACTTCTGTTGATATTCCTAAGTGACAAACAGTTAGGTAATATCATTCGTAGATGGTGCCTGTGGACACATCAGAAAGCCAGAACAAAGTCCAGTGTTTCCAAGCTGGACTTACAAGTGCAAGTCTAATAGTGAAATGGTCATGTCTGTTTCACTCACTGTCAGAAAGACCAAAGAGAAGGGATCCAACCCTCACTCTCTGGAACGTTGCAGGAGGGCCGATGACATCCATAGTTGAGTAAGTCAAGCCTGAATAGGAGTCCAGCTTTGTATTTTTCCAGTCCCTCCTATTCAGGAATCATGGCACAACAACTGAAAAGAATGCCACTTAATGAGAAATGACATGTAAGACTGAAAGTGAGTAATGGAAGGTCATGGGGTAGAAGCTTCCTCTTTCCATTAGAAATGATTTCCCTTCCCTGAAACCTATCACCTCCATACTCCCTGGCATTCTACTGTCTTCTCCCAGAAGCTGCTTTTTAGCCCTGACCACAATGTCTAAAAGCTGATTTTTGCCACCTACTTTGACTGAAAATCACTTCATCGAAAATAGCACTTTCCAGAAACTGTAGGAAAAAGACTTGATAGAGACGAGCGCCCATGACAGACTATATTCATTTTTGTCATTCTATGTGTGTGTGCCCAACCCAAACGGAAGGGTGTAGAGCATTTGTGTTATAAAGTGTGTAATTAATAAGAGAAAGGAAGGGAGGAGTTTATTGTTTTTGAATGAATTATGAGCAACACCTTCCATTCTGCTTCATTTTGGAACAGCTTTGAACAGCGTTAACAGTAAACACAAAAAGAAAAGTCAGTGGTATTCATGCCAAGAATGTAAGATTGAAGTCAGTTGAGTGGAGTCTGAGAAAAACATCAGGGGAAGAGCAGCATTTGTTATAACTGGGACAGCAGTTGGCAGGACGTGGTGGGTAAAGTAAAAACCATTCTGCAAGGATGTTTTTATTTTCAGATTGCCATCCTCTGATTTCCATCTTTGGGTCTGTTCATGCCCTGAAGGAAGAAAACTATTTTTTCTCAAGCGCCTATTAAGTGCCAGATAGTTTACAAACGCTCTCATTGAAAGCATTAAAATGAGAAAACATTCTCACAGAAATTTAACACATTTTTCACACCCACAACCCTTTGACTCTAAAGCCCTAAGACTTCAAACTCCAAAGACTTTTCCTCTGGGTTCGTGCTAAGTCGTGTCCAACTCTTTGCAATCCCATGGACTGTAGCACGCCAGGCTCCTCTGTCCTCCACTATTTCCTGGAGTTTGCTGAAATTCATGTCCATTCAGTCAATGATTCCATCCAACCATCTCATCCTCTGTCACTCACTTCTCCTCCTGCTCTCAACCTTTCCCAGCATCAGGGTCTTTTCCATTGAGTTGGCTCTTTGCATCAGGTGGCCAAAGTATTATAGCTTCAGCATCAGTATCTCCAATGAATATCCATGGTTGATATCCTTTAGGATTGACTGGTATGATCCTCTTGCTGTCTAAGGGACTCTCAAAAGTCTTCTCCAGCACCATAGTTGGAAACTATCAGTTCTTTGGTGCTCAGTCTTCTTTATGGCCCACCTCTTACATGGCTCAGATGGTAAAGAATTTGCCTGCAATGCAGGAGAACTGGTTTCAATCCCTGGGTTGGAAAGATCCCCTGGAGAAGGCAATGGCAACCCACTCCAATATTCTTGCCTGCAGAATCCCATGGACAGAGGAGCCTGGTGGGCTACAGTCCATGGGGTTGCAAAGAGTCGGACGTTACTATGTGACCAACACTTTTCTCGCATCCGTACATGACTACTAGAAAAACCATAGCTTTGACTGTATGGACCTTTGTTGCCAAAGTTTGTCAGCTAAGTGTTGTGTCTGGTTTTTATTATTTATTTATTTATTTATTTTTTGTGTGTGTCTGGTTTTTAATACGCTATCTAAGTTGGTCATCGGAGAAGGCAATGGCAACCCACTCCAGTGTTCTTGCCTGGAGAATCCCAGGGACGGAGGAGCCTGGTAGGCTGCCATCTATGGGGTCGCACAGAGTCGGACATGACTGAAGCGACTTAGCAGCAGCAGCAGCGGCAGCAGGTTGGTCATAGCTTTCCTTCCAAGGAGCAAGTGTCTTTTGATTTCATGACTGTAGTCACCATCTGCACTGATTTTGGAGCCCAAAAGAATAAAGTCTGTCATTGTTCCCATTTTTTTCCATCTATTTGCCATGAAGTGATGGGACTGGATGCCATGGTCTTCATTTTTTGAATATTGAGTTTTAAGTCAGCTTTTTCACTCTTCTCTTTCACCCTCATCAAGAGGCTCTTTAGTTCTTCTTTGCTTTCTGCCATTAGACAGGTATCATCTGCATATCTGAGGTTGTTGACATTTTTCCCAGCAATCCTGATTCCAGCTTGTGATTCATCCAGCCCAGCATTTCACATGATGTACTCTGCATATAAGTTAAATAAGCAGGGTGAAAATATACAGCCTTAACATACTCCTTTCCCAATTTGGAACCAGTCTGTTGTTCTATGTCCCATTCTAACTGTTGCTTCTTGACCTGCATACAGGTTTCTCAGGAGGCAGGTCAGGTGGTCTGGTATTCCCATGTCTTTTAAGAATTTTCCACAGTTTGTTGTGATCCACACAGTCAAAGGCTTTGCATAATCGATGAAGCAGAAATAGATGTTTTTCTACTAATTCATTTAGTTCTCACCACTGTCTGCCCTGGGGTTTCTACTTCAACACTAGTGATATCTAGGGCTGGATAATTCTCTTTTCTATTGGGGGTTGTCCTGAGCATCATAGAATGGTTAATAGCAGCATCTCTGACTTCTACCCACTAAATGTCAGTATTACTCATATACCCTCTTCCCTGCCCCCAACTGTGACAATGGGAAATGTCTCCAGATGTTGCCATTGTCCCCTGGGGGACCATCTGGTCAACCAGGTAAAGAGTTGACATTTTCTTTATTATGCAGATGAGGAACTTGAGAAATGGACAGTTTACGCAAATGCCCAATAACTTATAACTAGTAAGGAAGGAAGTGAAAGTGAAAGTCACTCAGTCGTGTCTGACTCTTTGTGACCCCATTCTCCAGGCCAGAATACTGGAGTGGTTAGCCTTTCCCTTCTCCAGGGGATCTTCCCAACCCAGGGATCAAACCCAGGTCTCCTGCATTGCAGGCAGATTCTTTACCAGCTGAGCCACAAGGGAAGCCCAAGAATACTAGAGTGCGTAGCCTGTCCCTTCTCCAGGAGATCTTCCCAACCCAGGAATCAAACTGTGGACTCCGGCATTGCAGGTGGATTCTTTACCAACTGAGCTATCAGGGAAGCCCAAGTGGGGAAGACCTGGCATTAAATCCCTGGAAGACTTCCCCAGGACTCTGAGTTCTGCCTCTCCTAGCCCTTCCTTGTGCGCTGTAGATCATTTCACCTTGTTTGACTATTTTGCTTTGCTGCAGAATGGCTAATGTCAGCAGCACCTTCAACGAGCATGTTTTGTGTGCCGCTGCTGCTGTTCAGTTGTGTCTGACTCTCTGTGCAGCACACCAGGCTTCCCTGACCTTCACTATCTCCTGGCGTTTGCTCAAACTCATGTCCATTGTGTTGTGTTTCCTACTCTTGGAAGAAAAAAATCTTTGTGGTAATGCTTCCAAGTTTTAGGCATTAGCAGTGGTGTACCTGCCGGACAGTTTTATGCTATTGTTACAGTTATGCTTCATTTCGAGGAAGAGTTTTATTGCTTAACTTACCACAGTGTGTTGCTGTGTTTAATGGTATCTTGCTCCCTTCTCCAACACTCAAGCTTCATAATCTTAGAAACCTCAAGGAAAGAGGATTTATTGTGCATTTATAGTTCCTGGAAGCTATTTTTTGATCCCATAGCAGAACAGAGCAAAACCCCACCTGGACAGTTAATCAACAGGTAGGATTGGTTTCCTCTGGGCCAAATCATTTTCCACCATGTCACTCTACAATGAAGGTCAGATGCCATGTAGCATCTACCTATGTCATCATCAACAAAAGCGATTCCATTTTTAATTTTTACAAAGCCTTTCTTGGACTTCTAAAAGTCTCAGTCAAAAATGTTCTATATTATCATACTAAATATTAAAATAGATTACCCTGTGCTCTGATTTCTCCTCCAAAGACGAGACACGGCCATTTCTTTTCCTCTCTCATCTCCTTGAGCTCAGTCGACAAATATTTGACTTTGGTGTGAGAGAATTTCAGGATGAAGTTTATATGTAAACATATTAGATGAATTACAGTAATACCGTCTGCTCTTTCTCAGTTCGCCTTGGCTTGGTTTTATATACAAACTCAAGTATGAGAATCCCTTTCATTGTTCCTTCTGCCAGCTCTGGCTAACTTCTGCCCCAGGGTCTGGAATGTTCATGACAACTGCCTTGGAAAAGAAAACCCAAAGCACCCTCAATCTCCACATTTTTCTTCGCACCTGGTCAGCCGTCTGCAGCAGGGCGTAGAGCCTGTTTGCACACAAATGCCCCTGTACCATCATCTTCCTGTCCACATCATCGGCTCACCTGTTGCTCAGTGTTAGTTTAGTTGCCCTGGAGCAATGCCTCTGACATTTCTTTTTGAGCGAGATGGGATTGGTATGGACATTTTAACGTCTAACAGTGTGAAATAATAGTGTTATTAAAACACAATAACATTAATCCCTTGAAGTTTGGATGCAGATTCAAAAGTCCCTATTTTACAAAAGTTTTTATTTATGGCTGTGCTGGGTCCTTTCACTGCTGCACAAGGGCTTTCCAGTTGTGGAGCCCAAGCTCAGCAGTTGCCATGTGTGGGCTTAGTTGCTCCACAACATGTGGGATCCTTGTTCTCTGACCTTGGATCAAACCTGCATCCCCTGCACTGCAAGGAGGATTTTTAACCACTGGTGTGCTTAAGTTGCTTCAGTCGTGTCCTACTCTGTGCAGCCCCATGGACTGTAGCCCACCAGGCTCCTCTGTCCATGGGATTCTCCAGGCAAGAATACTGGGGTGGGTTGCCATGCCCTCCTCCAGGGAATCTTCCCGACCCAGGGATTGAACCCACATCTCTTATGTCTCCTGTGTTGGCAGGCAGGTTCTTTGCCATAGCACTACTTGGGAACCTTAACCACTGGACCATCAGGGAAATACTTATTATTTTGTTTTTCTAAATTTGATTAGGGAATAATTGCTTTGCGATGTTGCATTGATTTGTGCCATATGTCGACTTTCCATTAGGTATCTATCTTATATATGGTAATTATATTCCAGTGCTACTCTCAGTGCATCCCACCCTCTCCTGTCCCTGCTGTGTCCATAAGTCTGTTGTCTGTGTCTGACTCTATTCCTGCCCTGCAAATAGGTTCATCTGCACCATGTTTCCGGATTGCACATATATACGTTAATGTACGATATTTGGTTTTCTCTGTATAACAGGCTCTAGGTTCGTCCACTTTGTACTCAAATGAGTTTCTTTTTATGGCTGAGTAATATTCCATTGTAAACACGTACCACAGTTTCTTTATCTATTCATCTGTCAACAGACCTGTAGGTTATTTCCATGTCCTAGCTATTATAAATAGTGCTGGAATGAACATTGGGGTATATCTGTCTTTTTGAATTATGGTTTCCTCAGGGCATATGCCCAATAGTGCAATGGCTGGGTCATGTGGTAATTGCATTCCTAAGTTTGTAAGAAATCTACTGTTCTCCATAGTGTCTATATCAATTTACATGCCCACCAACAGTGCAAAAGGGTTCCCTTTTCTCCACATCCTCTCCAGCATTTATTGTTTGTAGATATTTTCATGATGCCCATCATGACTGCTCTAAGGTGATGTCTCATTGTAGTTTTGATGTGCATTTATTAGCCATGTGTATGTCATATTTGGGGAAATGTCTGCTTAGGTCTTCTGCCCAAATGTTTCAATTTACTTATTTTTAGTCAGATGATAATTGCTTTACAATACTGTGTTGGTTTTGCCCACAGGTAAACATATGTCCCCTCCCTTTTGAACCTCCTTCCCACCCCTCTAGGTTGTCAACAGCACCAGTTTGAGTTCCATGTGTCATATAACATATTCTCAGTCACATAACATATTCTCATTACATATGGTAATATTTATGTTTCCATGATACTCTCAATTTATCCTACCCTCTCCTTTCTGCCCTGTGTGCATAAGTCTGTTCTCTAAGTCAGCATTTCCATTGCTGCCCTGCAACTAGGTTCATAAGTACTGTCTTTCTAGATTGCAAACATATCTGTTCATATATCATATTTATGGTTCTCTTTCTGACTTGCTTCAATGTGTATAATAGGCTCTAGGTTCATCTACCTCATTAGAACTGAATCAGATGTGTTTCTCTTTATGGCTGTGTAATATAGCAATAACATCAACATAGCAGACAATAAGAGGGGTTTTTATAACTAATTTTATTGATATAGCTTATTTACAATGTTGTGTTAACTTTTTATTATGGTTTATCACAGGATATTGAATATAGTACTTTGGAGGGAGGGAGGAAAGAAAGGAAGGAAGTATATATAACCATAGAAACTAAGATAACAGTATTAACAGGAGTTGTAACAGTGGTAACAGGACATGGTGTCATTAATAGATTTGGGTCATATATTTTTAACATGTTGGTTAATATTTGAGTTCTAAAGTCCTTTAAAAATTCTAGGAACAAGTCTCCTAAAATTCTGTAACATCACAGGTTTCTTAAGCTCCCACATATCATTTTTACTTTTCAACGTTTATTCAGCAACCATTTTTACAGTATATGAATGTGGTATTATGGTAGGAGATTAGTGTATACCTGCTAGTGGGAAAAATAGACCCATCCATCAAGAGACAACTGTAAAAGAGTATGGTAAGTGGTATGTGAGGTCATGAGAGAAGTGACATCCACTAGTTTATCTGCATACTCAATATATTTTCTTCTCATCAGTCATCCTCTAAAGCTCTCTGTGATTGTCTTGTATGATATATAGGAACTGAGCTATATCTCTACTTTATCAGGGAGCCAACCTATTCTAGTAAAGTGAGGGTAATTTGGGAGAGTAAGGAGGGAAGCAGAATGTAAGTGTTTTGGACTTCCAGGGGGTGTAGGGGTTAGGGCTTTGCTTTCCAATGCATGGGTTATGGGTTTTATTCCTGGTGGAGAGCTAAGGAGACTGACTTAGTTGACTTCATTACTCTGACACATATAGCGTTTGAAGGAGAGCTAAGGACTTAGTTACTCTGACACATATTGTGTGCTAAGGAGAGCTAAGGAGACTTACTGACTTACCTACTTACTTACTTTGACACATATAGTGTTCTAAGGAGGGCTAAGGAGACTTACTTAGTTATTTACTCTGACACACATACTGTTCTAAGGAGAGCTAGAACTAAGGGGACTTACTTAGTTACTTACTGTGACACATGTAGTGTTCTAAGGAGAGGAAAGGAGCACTAAGGAAAGCTAAGGAGACTTACTAAGCTACTTACTCTGACACATATAGTGTTCTAAGCAGACATAAGCAGAGCTACAGAGACTTACTTACTTCCTTACTCTGACATGTATACTGTTCTAAGGAGAGCTAAGTAAAGCGAAGGAGACTTCCTTCATTACTTATTTTCTCAGACACACACAGTGTTGTAAGGAGAGCTAAGGAGACTTACTTCATTTCTTATTGACTCTGACACATATAGTGTTCTAAGGAGAGCTAAGGAGACTGGCTGACTTACTCTGAAACATATAGCATGCTAAGGAGAGCTAGGGAGACTGACTTACTCTGAAACATATAGCATGCTAAGGAGAGCTAAGCAGACTGACTGACTTTCTCTGACACATACAGTATTCTAAAGAGCTAACAAGACTTACTGCCTCTCACACATAGTGTCCTAAGCAGAGCTAAGGATATTTACCTACTTACTTACATACCTACGCTAACAATAGTGTTCTAAGCAGAGCTAAGGAGAGGTAAGGAGACTTACTTATTTACTCTGACATATGGTGTTTTAAGGAGAGCTAAGTGGAGCTATGGAGACTTACTTATACTGACACATACAGTGTTCTAAGGAGAGCTAAAGAGGGCTAAGGAGACTTACTTAGTTACTTAGGTTCTCTGACACATATAGGCTTCTAAGGAGACCTACTTTCTCTGACACATAGTATTCTAATAGAGCTAAGGAGACTGACTTATGCTGACACATAGTGTTCTAAGGAGAGCTAAGCAGAGCTACAAGAGTCATACTTACTTCCTTGGACATATTATGTGGTAAGGAGACTTATCTACTTACTTTATTACTCTGACACATAATGTTCTAAGCAAAGCTAATGAGAGATAAGGAGACTTACTTACTTTGACACATACAGTGTTCTAGCAGAGCTAAGGAGGGCTAAGGAGACATATTTAGTTACTCTGAAACATAGGCTTCTAAGCAGACCTACATACTCTGACACATAGTGTTCTAAGCAGAGCTAAGGAGACTCACTTATTTACTATGACACATAGTGTTCAAAGGAGACATCAGGAGAACTAAGCAGAGTAAAGCAGAGCTAGGGAGACTTACCTACTTACTTACTCTGACTCATGTAGTGTTCTAAAGAGAGCTAAGGAGCGCTAAGGAGACTTACTTTCTTACTCTGACATACATAATGAGCTAAGGAGTGCTAAGTAGACATACTTACTTACTCTGGCACATAATGTTCTAAGAAGAAATAAGTAGACTTACTTAGTTGCTTACTTAGTCTGACTCAGTGATCTAAGAAGAGCTAAGAATGGCCAAGAAGACTTACTTATTTACTCTGACACTTGCTGTGTTCTAAGAAGAGCTAAGACAGTCGCTTAGGTATTTACTTACTCTTACACATGATGAAGAAAGCTGAGTGCCGAAAAATTGATGCTTTTGAACTGTGGTGTTGGAGAAGACTCTTGAGAGTCCCTTGGACTGCAAGAAGATCCAACCCAGTCCGTCCTAAAGGAGCTCAGTCCTGGGTGTTCATTGGAAGGACTGATGCTAAAGCTGAAACTCCAGTACTTTGGCCACCTCATGTGAAGAGTTGACTCATTGGAAAAGACCCTGATGCTGGGAAGGATTGGGGGCAGGAGGAGAAGGGGATGACAGAGGATGAAATGGCTGGATGGCATCCCCAACTCGATGGACATGGGTTTGGGTAGACTCTGGGAGTTGGTGATGGACAGGGAGGCCTGGTGTACTGCGACTCATGGGGTTGCAAAGAGTTGGACACGACTGAGCAACTGAACTGAACTGAATACATATAGTGTTCTAAGGAGAGCTATGGAGACTTATTCAGTTACTTATTTACTCTGACACATAGTGTTCTAAGGAGAGCTAAGGAAGGCTAAGGAGCTTTCCTTGGTTACTTATATTCTCTGACAGAGTGTTCTAAGGAGCCTTACTAAGTTACTTATTCACTGTGACACATAGAGTGTTCTAAGGAGAGCTAAGGATAGTTAAGGAGATTTACCTTCTTAGTAAAGACTTAGGAGACTTACTTGGTTACTTAGTTGCTCTGACACACATAGTCTTCTAAGAAAAGCTAAGGAGAGTTACTGAGTTACTTACCTACTGTGACACATAGAGTGTTCTAAGGTAAGTTAGTAGACTTACCAACTTACAAACTTAATTACTCTGACACACAGAGTATTCTAAGGAGATCTAAGGATATTTAAGGAGATTTCCCTTCTTACTTACTTACTCTGACACATAGTGTTCTAAGCAGAGCTAAGGAGACTTACTTAGTTACTGTGACACGTATAGGCTTCCAAGGAGACCTAATTACTCTGACACATAATGTGCTAAGGAGACTTACCTAACTACTTACCCTCACACATAGTGTGCTAAGAGGTAAGCAGATTTACTTACTTTTTCTGACACATATAATATTCTAATAGAGCTAAGGAGACTTAGTTACTCGGACACATACAGTGTTCTAAGGAGAGTTAAGGAGACAATTTAGTTACATACTCTGACACAAATAGTGTTCTAAGGAGAGCTAAGAAGTCTTACTTTATTACTTCTGTGACACATATATTGTTCTAAGGAGAGGTAAGGAAAGCTAAGGAGACTTATATGGTTACTTAGTTGCTCTGACACATATAGTCTTCTAAGGAAATCTAAGAAGAGCTAAGGAGAGTTACTGAGTTTGTTACTTACTCTGACACATACAGTGTTCTAAGGAGAGCTAAGGAGACTTACTTACTCTGACACATAGTATTCTATGGAGAAGTAAGGAGACTGACTTAATCTGACACACAGTGTTCTAAGCAGAGCTAAAGAGACTGACTGAGTTACTCTGAAACATAGTGTACTAAGGAGAGGTAAGGAGACTTACTCACTTACTCTGACACATACAGCGTGCTAAGTAGAGCTAAGGAGACGTACTTACTTTCTCTAATACATATAGTGTTCTAATGAGAGCTAAGGAGACATACTTCCTTAACTGTGACACGGATAGTGTTCTAAGGAGACTTCCTTGGTTTCTTACTTTCTCTGACACGTATAGTATTCTAAGAAGAGCTAAGGAGACTTACTAACTTACTCTGACATGTAATATGCTAATTAGACTTACCTGGTGGCTCAGATGGTAAAGCATCTGCTTACCATGCAGGAGACCCGGGTTCGATCCCTGGGTTGGGAAGATCCCCTGGAGAAGGAAATGGCAACCCACTCCAGTACTCTGCCTGGAAAATCCTATGGATGGAGGAGCATGGTAGGCTACAGTCCATGGGGTTGCAGAGAGTTGGACAAGACTGACTGACTTCACTTTCACTTACTTACACTGACACATAGTGTTCTAAGGAGAGCTAAGGATATTTACTTATTTACTCTGACACATACTGTTCTAAGGAGAGCTGAGGAGAGCTAAGCAGAGATATGGAGTTATCCTTACATACTTACTTTCTTGGACATATTATGTGCTATGGAGACTTACCTACTTACTTAATTACTCTG
Organism: Cervus canadensis; assembly: GCF_019320065.1. Taxonomy (NCBI): domain Eukaryota; kingdom Metazoa; phylum Chordata; class Mammalia; order Artiodactyla; family Cervidae; genus Cervus; species Cervus canadensis. Next base: position 15,900,702 of record NC_057419.1, read on the forward strand.
ACACATATAGCATTCTAAGTAGAGCTAAGGTAGGCTAAGGAGACTTACTTGGTTACTTAGGTACTCTGACACATATAGTGTTCTAAGGAGTCCTACATACTCTGACACATAATGTGCTAAGGAGACTTAACTACTTACTTACTCTGACCCATAGTGTGCTAAGGAGAGCTAAGCAGACTTACTTACTTACTCTTACACACAGAGTATTCTAATACAGCTAAGGAAACTTACTTACCTACCCTGACACATATAGTGTGCTAAAGAGACTGACTTAGTTACTTACTTTCTCTGACACATATAGTGTTTTAAGAAGAGCTAAGTACTCAGTTTCTCTGACACATATTGTAGGGTAAGGGAGTTAGAGAAGGCGAGGTTCAGAAAAAGGACGAGACCGGTACTTTACAGGAACAGATCACCTTTAATGAGGTGAGAAGGGGCAGCAGTCAGATTAGTGAGCTGCTGCACTAACCCAAGAGAAAAGTATATATAGGCATATATACGGAAATCTACTGTCTTAAGGGGGCCTGTTCTTCCTCAAGGTCTTTCAGAGTAGTTATCTCTTAAATGGCTGGGGCAAGGAATTCTGGAGATCGGCCAGAGGCTGGACCTGCTGGGAGCTGGGCGTGATCAACCTTAATGTCCATTTTTTTCCCTTTGGGTGAGAGAGTTCTTTGTTTTGCATAGAATGGTGGGGAGGACCGGAGGGGAGTTTTAACTCCAGGCTATTTTGAGCCAGTAACTTTCCTTCACATATTGTGTGCTAAGGAGAGCTAAAGAGACTTATGTACTCTGAAACATCATGTTCTAAGGAGAGCTAAGGAGGATAAATGAGACTTAGTTACTGGGTTACTCTGACATATACATTGTGCTAAGGAGAGCTGAGAAGACTTACTTAGTTACTTATTCTGACAGATATAGTGTTCTAAGGAGAGCTAAGGATAGTTAAGGATATTTACCTTCTTACTTACTTACTCTGACACATACAGTGTTCTAAGGAGAGCTAAGGCAGCTAAGGACTCTGACCTACTTACTTACTCTGACACATACAATGTTCTAAAGTGAGCTAAGGAGAGTTACTTACTTACTCTGACACATAGTGTTCTAAGAAGAGCTAAGGAGACTTACTTGGTTACTTAATAGCTCAGACACATAATGTTCTAAGGAGAGCTAAGGAGACTTTCCTAGTTCCTTACACACTCTGACACATATAGTATTCTAAGAAGTAATAAGGAGACTTACTTAGTTGCTTACATATTTACTCTGACACAGTGTTATAAGGAGAGCTAAGGAGGGCTAAGGATACTTACTTACTCTGAAACATATAGCGTGCTAAGGAGAGCTAAGCAGACTTAGTTACTTTCTCTGACACATACAGTATTCTAAGGAGAGCTTACTCTGACACATAGTGTACTAAGCAGAGCTAAGGAGACATACTTCCTTACTCTGACATGTATAGTGTTCTGAGGAGAGCTAAGGAGAATTCCTTATTTTCTTACTTTGACACATACAAGGTTCTAGGCAGAGTGAAGGAGAGGTAAGGAGACTGACTTACTCTGACACATACAGTGTTCCAAGGAGAACTTACTCTGACACATAGTTTTCTAAGGAGAAATAAGGAGACTTACTTAGTTGGTTACTTATTTACTCTGATAACAATGTTCTAAGGAGGGCTATGGATATTTATTACTTACTCTGACACATAGTGTTCTAAGGAGAGCAAAGGATGGCTAAGGAGACTTACTTAGGTACTCTGACATGTATAGTGTTCTCAGGATAAATAAGGAGACTTACCTACTTAAATAATTACTCTGACACATAGAATCTGCTAAGGAGATCTAAGGCAGCTAAGGACTCTGACCTACTTACTTACTTACTCTGACACATATAGTGTTCTAAGGAGAGCTAAGGAGACTTACTTACTTACACTGACACATATAGCATGCTAAAGAGAACTAAGCAGACTTACATACTTTCTCTGACACATACAGTATTCCAAGGAGAGCTATGGAGACTTACTTACTGGACACATAGTGTTCTAAGCAGAGCTAAGGCGACATACTTCTTTACTCTTGACACATAGTGTACTAAGGAGAGCTCGGGAGAACTAATCAGAGCTACAGAGTCATACTTACTTCCTTGGACGCATGTGATAAGGAGACTTACCTACTTACTTACTTACTTTGATACATAGTGTTCTAAACAAAGCTAAGGAAAACTAAGGAGACTTACTAACTCTGACACAAATAGTGTTCTAAGGAGGGCTAAAAAGACTTACTTAGTTACTTACTTACTGTGACATGTATAGTGTTCTGAGAGCTAAGAGACTTAAGTTACTTACTTACTCTGACACATATAGTGTACTGAGGGGAGCTAAGAAGAGCTAAGAGAGTTACTTACCTACTTACTCTGACAGGTACAGTGTTCTAAGGAGAGAGAAGGAGACTTACCTACTTACATACTTAATTACTCTGACACATATAGTGTCTTAAGGAGAGGTAAGGATAGTTAAGGAGACTTACTTGCTTACTCTGACACAGTGTTGTAAGGAGAGCTAAGGAGGTCTAAGGAGACTTAGTTACTTAGGTACTCTGACACATATAGTATTCTCAGTAGAGCTAAGGAGAGCTAAGTGACATACTTAGTTACTTATTTACTCTTACACATATAGTGTTCTAAGGAGCCCTAAAGAGAGCTAAGAGAGTTACTTAGTTACTTACTCTGACACTCATAGTGTTTTAAGGAGAGCTAAGGATACTTACTCAGTTACTTACTTACTGTGACACATACAGTGTTCTAAACAGAGCTAAGGAGACATACTTCCTTACTCTGACATGTATAGTGTTCTGAGGACAGCTAAGGAGAACTACTTAGTTTCTTACTTACTCTGACACATATAGTGTTCCAAGAAGAGCTAAGGAAGGCTAAGGAGAGTTACTTAGTTTCTTAGGTACTCTGACAGATACAGTGTTGTAAGGAGAGCTAAGGAGACTTATTTAGTTCTTCTGACACATATAGGCTTCTAAGGCGAAGTACTTACTCTGACATATAATGTGCTAAGGAGACTTATCTACTTACTTACTCTGACACATAGTGTTCTCAGGAGAGCTAAGCAGACTTACTTTCTCTGACACATAGTGTGCTAAGGAAAACTGAGGAGACTTACTTAGTTACTTACTTACTCTGACACATATAGTGTTCTAAGGAAAGTTAAGAACTTAGTTTCTCTGACACATATTGTGTGCTAAGGGGAGCTAAGGAGAGGTAAGCAGACTTCCTTATTTACTTACTTGCTTACTCTGACACATAGTGTTCTTTTTTTTTTTTTTTTTTTATTAGTTGGAGGCTAATTACTTCACAACATTTCAGTGGGTTTTGTCATACATTGATATGAATCAGCCATAGAGTTACACGCATTCCCCATCCCGATCCCCCCTCCCACCTCCCTCTCCACCCGATTCCTCTGGGTCTTCCAGTGCACCAGGCCCGAGCACTTGTCTCATGCATCCCACCTGGGCTGGTGATCTGTTTCACCATAGATAATATACATGCTGTTCTTTCGAAACATCCCACCCTCACCTTCAGGAGAACTAAGGAGAGCAAAGCAGAGCTACAGAGACTTACTTACTTACACTGACACATAATGTGCCAAGGAGACTTACCTATTACTTACTTACTCTGACTCTTATAATGTTCTAAGGAGAGCTAAGGAGACTCACTTACAGACTCTGACACATAGTGTTCTAAGTAGAGCCAAGGAGACTTAGTTACTCTGACACATATAGGCTTCAAAGGAGACCTAGTTACTCTGACACATAATGTGTTAAGGAGAGCTAAGCAGACTGACTTACTTTCTGACACATAGAGTATTCTAATAGAGCTAAGGAGACTACTTACTTTGACACACAGTGTTTTAAGGAAAGCTAAGGAGACTTAGTTACTTACTTACTCTGACACATATAGTGTTCTAAAGAGAGCTAAGGAGAGTTTCCATAATCTAGTGTTCTGATTGCCTCTCTGCAGTAGCACAAGTTGATTTCAAATACTTTTTATTTCTCCTCCAATTTAATTCAATTGAACCCCAATTTGCTAATAAGTACTTTATTTTCTTGACAGTGCTTTATTTATTCAAGAGTCTGTACCAGTTGACATGCCTGCCAACAATATTTTGTGTAGATTTTTTGTTGATGGCCATTCTTACCCCTTTGAGGTGGTATCTCATTGGTTTTGATTTGCATTTCTTTTCCTGTGATGTTGCACAGGTTTCAGAAGCAGACATAAAAGGTAAAATCATAACCAGGAGCGGCCAACTTCCAAACCAAAACCAAGATCTAGAAACACCTGCACACACTGCAGGCAACCCATACACCCAGCCATATTTGATTTAATAGCCTATATAAAAATGAAGTCCAATCAAATCCTTAGCATTTTTGAAGTAACACATCAAACTGCACTACTGTGGAAAACTTCTTTGTAGTGGAAAGAGTTTAGAAATATAAGATAGCATTCACCTCACTTTATTGTACCTGTTGGAATGGAAGATTGGCAGTTTTATAAAAATTTGGAAACTTCACACTTTTCCTACCATAGAGTAGCCCAAATTGCAATGATTTGGAGAGTGACATAGATCACAAACTGTATCATAGTCTCTTACCGAAACTGCTTCTCCATGCAGACAGTATTACCTCACATGTGTCTATGGCTTCATAATGTAAGTTTTTTCCTCATATATGATTCCTCATATATTGTGGTATTGTATTTACTACAATGATCCTACTCAGGCAATATTCACCTCATTTACAACATACAGAAACTTAGAAACAGAGATACTCCTTGACTTTCTCAAAATCATCCTGTGAGAAGAGCTCGTATTCCATATCACACTTCATGGTACCTGCTTGAGAGGGACTAGCATGGTCTCACTAGGTTTAGTCAAAACTAGAAAAAAATCTTTAAGCAGAGAATGTGTTAGCAGCAATGTCAAAACCTGAGGACCTCACAGTATAGCCAATTGATTTTTGACCAGGTGCTAAGATACTGCAATGGAGGAAAGAATTGTCTTTTGTGCTTTAGCAACTGGATATCCATAAATAAAAGGATAAAGTCAGATCCCTATTTCTCACCATACATAGAACTTATTTTAAAATGGCTCACAGATATATATGTAAGAGATAAAACTTGCAGAGGAAAACAGAGTCATACATCTTCACAACCTTGGATTAGGTTTGTTAGCTATGATACCAAAAACACAAGTGACAATAAAACAATTAGATGTCATCAAAATTAAAAACTTTTGTGCTTCCAATGTCACCATCAAGAAAACGAAAAGACAGCCTACAGAATGGGAGAAAACATTTGCTAATCACATAGCTAATAAGGGACTGTGTACCCAAAATATATAAAGAAATCATAGAATTTAACTATATAAGGTAAATGGCCCAATTACAAAAAGAACAAAAGATCTGAATAGTCATCTCTGAATTAGGTACACAAATGTTCCATAAGCACATGAAAAGATGCTCAACATCTTTAGCCATCAGGGAATGCAACTCAAAACCACAATAAGATGCTACTCCACACCCACTATGATGAATAAAACAGAAAAGACAGACAGTGTCAAGTGTTGACAAGGATGTTGAGAAATTGGAAGCCTCACATACTTGTTCTTGGAATCTAAAATGGTGCGGCCCCTTTGGAAACCAGTTTGGCAGTTCTTCAAAAAAGTTAAACAGAGTTGACGTGTGACCCAGCAATTCTTCTATACTCAAGAATAATGAATACATATGTGCACACAGAAATTTATACATGAATGTTCATAGTGATACTGTTTCTCAGTAACCAAAAAATAGAAGCAACCCAAATGTCCATCTACTAGAGGATGGATAAACAAAATGTGGTATATTACTTCTGTAATAATATTTGGCATAAAAAGGAATGAAGTACTGACACATGGTATGACACAGAGCAATCTTGAAAACATTATACTAAGTGAAATCAGCCAGACCAAAAAGGATCATATATTGTTTGATTCCACTTATATGAAATGTAGAGAACAGGCAAATGCATAAAGAGACAGATCATAGACTAGTGGTTACCTATGCCCTCAAATAGGGTAGGTAGTCAGAATATGGAGTTACTGCAAATGGGTATGGAATTCTTTAGGGGGTGTGGAAATTTTTCTAAAATTAGATTGTGATGATGATTCTAAAACTCTGAGTACACTCAAACCCACAAACTGTACACTTTAAATGGGTGATTTTTATGATATACAAAGAATATTTCAATAAGCCTATAAGGAAAATAAATACCCTCCCTGCTAAAAAGAATCATGAAGACATACTTCTGTGTCTACACAGTCTTAGGAAACCAACACGTTCAATACCTGCATATTACCTACTTGCAGTATACCAGGATACCTACTTGCCTGATTACATGTTACCTTGTCTCTTGTTGGAAGGTCATTTTCACTATCTAGTCATTGGCCAAATAGTTTTTGAATGCCTATTCTGTGTCAAATATGGCTCCAGGTGCCTGGAATAGATACCTCATGTCATACAACACCCAAAGATCCCTATAAGGAGCTTGCCTCCAGTCAGATTTACCTTGATTGTATGTTCATGTTCAAATACAGCTTAGCTCTTAGGGGTCATGCCAGGAGATATTTTTCAAGTGTAAGGTGCTATTTTCCACAAATTTCACTTTCTCCATCATAATGGATCCATGGTTTCAATAGACTGCCATCCTTTTCACAGCTTGGTTGTTGTCAGTTATTAAATTCAGTGTGAAGTCAAAAGGAATGACAAGAACTCCTGACCCCACTTCCAGTTTATCTCATTCATAGAGATTGAAATTACTCTAGTTAAATAAAGTATGCCCAATCAAAAGGGCTACATGTCTGGGCCCTGTCTCCTCCCTGAGTTATACTGGAATCATCAATTGTCTATTGGCATTCTTTATAACAACAGCACAGCCACTTCTCCTGTGCTGTGTTAAAATCATAAAATTCAGGCCTGTCCTATCTCCATCTCCCACACCTGTGGTTTTTGGGTCTCTATGAATAACATTTCAGAATCATCATGAGGTGGAGGACACAGCATGTGCACAGTATTTCCCAAGCCCAGTTGCCAAGAATGAGCTAATGTTAACCCTTTCTTGCATGCAGTGAGCCTTACAAACTTCAAATGCAAGCCATTTGACAATGATCGACCTTACCAGCAGAATGGCAGGCTTTCATGGTAGATCCCCAGACTTCCAGAGATAACATTTAAAATTATGTCATAAGATTAATTTTAACCATCCTTTTCCTTTTTGATGTTTTCATAGTGACTGAACACAAAGTTTGCATCTGTATATAAAAGACAAGTTAAATAAACGTGATGCCACCTTGCTAGCTTGCTTTTGGAAAATGTGTCCAAAAGATATTGATCATAATCTATCTTCCATAAAAGAAGAGTATTAGTTTAACTTTTGTTTAGTAGCCTCAAACTGCACTTCCCTTCAAAATATAAAAGCAGGAATTGCAAATATCACTTTTCAATTAATTGGTAATAGCTACATACATGGTGTGTTAAGAATGATCCTGAGGTTGAGCATGGCTTAGCAAAAAGAGGTGGCTATCATTGGATAATAAATGTTTTCCAAGGATTGAAGGTAGGGAGTAGACATGTAAGTCTTATATTTGCCATCCCTGCATAATTGGAAGAAGAGTTAACATTGAAAACATCTTTTTATCACAGATTTAGAGAACAAACTAGTAGTTACCAGTGGAGAGAGGGAAGACGTAGTAGGGGATTAAGAGGTATAAACTGTGAAAGTGTGTTACTCACCCGTGTCGGACTCTTTGTGACCCTGTAGACTATAGCTGCCAGGCTCTTCTGTTCATGGTATTCTCCAGGCAACAATACTGGAGTGGGTAGCCATTTCCTTCTCCAGGGGATCTTCCCAACCCAGGAGGTATAAACTATTATGTGTAAAATAGATAAGCTACAAAGATATACTGTATAACACAGGGAATATAGCCAGTATTTAATAATAACTAGACATGGAGTATAACGTTTAAAAATTGTGACTCACTATATTGTATGCCTAACTTACATATGATTGTACAGTAACTTTTCCTCAAAAAATTTTTAAGTGAAGTATCTTTTCAGCAATTAATAGAAGTTTACTAGTCTACATCTTAAAAGGGAGCATTTAATGGAAAAGAGACACTAAATTAATGCTCACCATTTCATCTATCCCATAGGTCAATGCATCACGTCAAGAAGCCAAATTGATGGAGGAATGTGATCTTCTTATTGAGATCATTCAGCAAAGACGACAAATCATTGGAACCAAGATCAAAGAAGGAAAGGTATGATTTCTAGGGCAGAAGGTTTCAAATTCTCTACCTGGAGAAAATATACTCCCATGCAAGCCAATAGCTTAAGAAATACTGAATGCCTCCTTTTTCTGTATTTTCTGTGGTTGTACTCTTTAAGTCTTTAGGATGTAGGTCAAAGCCCCTTCATGGGCCAATTTTTGCTCCACCCATTCTTTGTGTGATGGTCTCCTGAAGACACCTGCAACAATTTATTTCAAAATGTTGATAATTCTAGAATCACTTTATTCTATTTTTAAAGTAGTAGTATTTGCATTGATAAATTTTTGATCCACTTTATCCCATTTCTCTGCCACCCTCAAGACAATTTTGTAAATATTTAAAAATAAAAAAATTTGGTCACGATCAAATCAATTCTTGAATTTCTCTTATTAGTGCTCATAACTATAAGGAAATATGTAAAATTAAATCCAATCAGCAAGAATTAAGTAGTATATAGAGATTACAAAAGCAAATGCCTATGCTCTTTGGTTTTCTACAAAATTTGAAAGATACTTCTCATTGTATAATGTTTTAGATTGCTTTGTCTATGTAGAATGAAAAACATTTACACATGTACATTGTGATGATCACAAAAGTTAAGGTCAAATCAAATAGGTCCTGAAGTTGTGGATTATCAAATTAATATAAAATTATTCCCTGACTTGAAGAGATAGTTTGGCATGGACATATACAGTCTGCTATATTTAAAATGGATAACCAACAAGGACCTACTGTACAGCACAGGGAACTCTGCCCAATGTCATATGGCAGCCTGGATGGGAGGGGAGTTTGGGGGAGAATCGATACATGTATATGTATGGCTGAGTGCCTTTGCTGTTCAACTCAAATTATCACAACATTGTTGATCGGCTGTACTCCTATACAAAATGACAAGTTTTTTTTTTTAAATTATTCCCTGGCCAAGGATGGACTCAGATGTGTTAAACAATTACTTACCCCACGTAGAAATTATATTGTCAGTCTGAAATCTGTACTGGATCTGTGTCCTCTTCCATCATCAGGCACCATGTGTATATTTCCTAATACCTGACATCTTCCAGGTTCTCAGACACATGAGAGCCTGAAAACAACTGTAATTAATTATTAATATGCATATGGAAGGCAGTTTGTTTGCCCTTACATGGTCATGTGCAGGGATCAGCTCTCAATACACATTACTTCCTTATTGCTGCTCAAACAAATTACCACAAACTTAGTGGCTTAACACAACACAGATTTATTATCTGACCTTCTAAACGTCAGAAGTCTAAAACCAGTCACAACTGTGCTCCTGTCAATATTTCTGCAGTGCTGTTTCTTTCTGAAGGTGTACAGCGGAATTCATTTCATTTCTGGCTTATAGGAGCCACCCGCATTCCTTGGCTGGTGGTTTCTTCATCACATCACTCTGAGCATTACTTCCTGCCTCAGATCTCTTTTCTCTGGCACAGACTCTCCTGGTTCCCTCTCATCAGGACCCTTATAATTACATTGGGATCACCCAGATAATCCAGGAAAATATTCCCTCAGCTCCAGATTCTGAATTTAGTCACATCTGCCAAGACTCCTGTGTAAAGGAACATGTAAGGTCACATTTTTTTTTAACTCCTGGGATTAGGATGTGGGCATCTTTGGGGGGCCTTATTCAGCCTGCAATGACTCCACCACAACCTCCTGGCCAGCAGGTCCTCGTTTCTCTTACTTACCTCTGCAGCATGAGGGTTACTCTCATAAACTAGATTAAAGTAGCGAAAGGGTGTCCCCAGTTCCAGCCATGATGATACGTGGGCTTCATGCTCTGGTGTACCCACTCTGCCCTGAATGTGTCTGTGATCCAGAACATAGTAAAAGAGAAAAGCAAAGATACACACAGCTGGGCCCCAAACGAGATAAGGCTTCTCAGCTCACTGAAAGGGACTGACAAAAGTTTCTTGCCAGCCTCCACCTTGGGTCAGAGCTTTTGGCAAACTTCAGGCCTGGGAGTCTGGAGCAACTCAGTTGGGTTGGAGCCTGGCTTTGCACTTACTATTTCTGATACCTACACAAAATGCAAGAGCCTCAGCAATGCAGAGATAATACAAGATTCCTGCATGAGGACCCCAAGGATGAGGTGAGGGCAACTGTAAGACAGACAGGCTAGGCTAAGCAAGGTGAGTGAGGGAGGAAAAAAACTTATGAATGACTGCTGCCCTTTGAAAACTGAAATGCAAACCACAATTCCAAAGCATATAAAGACATCTTGAATTTCTAAAACACCCCCAACAAAATCAACGAAGACATTTTCTCACCTCAGATGAAAGGAATTTGATGGGAAAATATTTAGATGTTCAAAGAGTTCCACAGAGGAATAACTTCTATCTTAGAAGAGCAAAAAGTTGTGAAACCACAAAAAGGAGGATAGGAAATAAGAAAAAATAGATATAAAAACAACAAATTAGAAGTTTTGGAGGAGAAAATGTCTACACTGAAGTTGCAAAGAAAACTCAGCTGGAAGGCAGTTTTGGAAGCTGAGTTTCAGCCTCCACAGGGCGAGACTCTACACATAAGAATAGGTAACTTGATCTGTACTTCACACTACATACAAAAATTAAATATACATGGGTGATATACTTAAATGTAAAAACTATGAAGACTCTACAAGAGAAAACAGGAGGAAATCTTGGTGACCTTGGGTTGGCCCAAGATTATATACAATGGCAAAAACATAAAAGAAATATTTACAAACTAAAGAGATAATTATACATTTTATATTATCAAAAGTAAAAACTTCTCAAGGCACTCTTAAGTGAGTGTAAAGACAAACCACACATTAGGAAAAAATATTTATAAATGACTTATTTAACCAAGTACATGTATCCGGAATATATAACAAATTTTCAAAACTCATGATTAAGGAAATAGATAACCCCTTCACCACAATGGATAAAAGATTTGAATAACTACTTTACCAAAGAAGGTATCAGGATGGCAAATAAGCACATGAAAAGATGATCACAATCATTAAGTCATTAAGGAAATGCAAAGTAAAACCTCAGTGAGATACAACTACTTACCGCTCAGGATGGTTGAATTAAAAAGATGGACTATGCCAAGTGCTGGTAAGAATGTGGATTAACTAACTCACACACAGTTCTAAGAATGGAAACTGTATTTCAGAAAACTGTTTAACAGTTTCTTCAGTAGTTCAATATACACATACCCTTTCATCCAGCCATTTTAGGTGTTTACCAAGAAAAATGAAAGTGGATGTTTATATAAAATTTGGACATGAATTTTCATGGTAATATTAAGGGTAATGACTTCCCAGGTGGCACTAGCGGTGAAAAATTCACCTGCCAATGTAGGAGATGTAGGAGATCCCTTGTTTAGGAAGATTCCCTAGAGAAGGAAATGGCAACCCACCCCAGCATTCTTGCCTGGGAAATCCCATGGACAGAGGAGCCCAGTGGGCTACAGTTCATGGGGTTGCAAAAGAGTCAAACGCAACTTAATGACTAAACAACAACAATAGCCCTTGACGGCAAATGACCCAAAGGCTATCAATAGATGAATACAGAAATGATTAGTGGCATTTCCATATAATGCTATTCAGCAAGGAAGCCCATGTGACAACATGAATCATGAGTGAAAAAAGCCAGACAGAAAATAGTATATACTGCATGAGTATATTCATACAGAATTCCAGAAACAACTCTTTCTAATTAGCTACAGTGGCAGAAAACAAATCAGTGAATGCTGAAGGATGAGTGACAGAGGGGTGGGCAGGATAAATGACAAAGGGGCAGGAAGAGAATTGGGGGTATGATACATATATGTATATATATGTACGCACATATACATATATGATACACATATATACACGTGTGTGTGTATATATATATACATATACATGTGTGTATATATACATGTATACATATATATGTGTGTGTGTATATATATATTCATTACCTTGAAAATAGGGACTCTCTCATGGACAGCAAGGAGATCAAAGCAGTCAATTCTAAAGGAAATCAGTCCTGAATATTCATTGGAAGGACTGATGCTGAAGCGCCAATACTTTGGCCACCTGATGTGAAGAACTGACTCATTGGAAAAGACCTTGATGCTGGGAAAGATTGAGGGCAGGAGGAGAAGAGGGTGACAGAGGATGAGATAGTTGGATGGCATCACTCATGACTCGATGGACATGAGTTTGAGCAAGCTCTTGGAGCTGGTGATGGACTGGGAGGCCTGGTGTGCTGCAGTCCATGGGGTTGCAAAGAGTTGGACACAACTGAGTGACTGAACTGAACTTGTGTATTTATACCATGGAACAGTCTTCAGAAATTAAAAGCAATGAACTGGGGTGATACATATTTATATGGACGAGTCACAGAAAGAGAAGCAAGGTTTATAATGATTCATAGAGAATAAGAAATATTATATACAGTTTGATGAACTACAAAAAATTGCATACACTATTGAGGCAAACATACATTAGCATGCTTGGGAGTCATCAGAAGTCTGTTTTCCTCTAGAGAGAGACATGAATGGAATTAGGGAGGGACATTCAAGGGCTTCAATGTCGTCAATAATATTTTACTGCCTTCTGAAAAATCCTATGCTAATATGATGAAAACACTGACATTTGCTAACGCTGGTGCTGTGTATGGCAACATTGGTCATGACTTGAAAAACTGTACTTTTGAGGTGTATCCCTTCTTAAAAATGCATGTTTTCCCAGGGACGTGATCTCAGAAGAAGGATGAGGGCCCAGTTCAGCTCTCCATTGAGTTACTACCTTAGCACATGACCAAGGACTGCTGCTGCTGCTACTGCTAAGTCACTTCAGTCATGTCCGAAGGACTAGTTCATCCCTAACCTGGGAATTCACAGTGACTAAGTCCCTGGCCAGGGAATTGGGTGTCAGAGAGACATTTTAAAGAAAAGAAGAGCATGCATGCCAACTCCCTGCCCAGCATCTCCAAGTATGGGCTTGGGGCCCAGTGAGGGTGTCCAGGGTGGTAACTGGGAAGTCTGATGACATGCAATCCAAAGAAGCACTCGGACCAGCACTTAAAAGTGGGGAGCTGAAAGCAGAATCATGGAGCCCACAAAGGTTAATCTGACCCACCTCTTGGCTTTGCCTCTGTATTTAGTGCCAATCATAACGCCCTAGACCCAGAGAAAACAAACTCACTGTGTATCCTCCAACTACGGTGGGCAGGGGGTGGGGAAGGCTGCCAATCAGATGATGCTGTTACCCATTAGTACAGACTGGGTACTAGTAATTCCTTCCCTCAGACCACTGCGCCTTCTTTGAAATAATAGCTCAACAGCCTTTATATTTGGACTGACTGAAGGTATCTATGCCACAACTAGATACATCAACATGACTTACAATTATATCAATTCTCAAGCTCTGAGACTCCCCAAGAAAGAGCTGGCTTATTTCTTCAGCAGTAGGGGATAAATTTCACATCCACACATCAACACACGGAAAGCTGACAGCAGACTCCAGGTTAAGCAAACAATTTACTTATGTTCAGACACATATCCGAGAAAGCTGCAGCTAAAAACAAAAGGGGGTCCCTTCTCGTCACTACTTTTATGTGCTCTGAGTCTCCAAAGTTGCTGGTAATTACCCTGGAGTCCATGTCAGGGCTTTTGTATAGCCTTATAAAAATGCTCAGTATAGTCCTTATTGTCAGTTCAGATACTTCTGTTAATTGAGGATCAATGGTTTGAACCAAACAATTTTGGGGTGAGAACCCATGTAGATAATAAAAGCACTTAAAAAACACTTAAAGAAAAATAAAGGGCCACTTTTAAAAGCATTTGTAAGGTAAAATAAACAGCAAGTAAATTGATATAAATATGCTTATGTCCCCAATAAAAGGAGATTCCAACAAAGAAAGTATTTCCATGGTGACTGTGGAAGTGAACTCCACAAATTACAGCATTCAGTCACACTTCCCCAAGGGAAAAAGAATACTGCCAACTTGGAAAAAAAAAATTAAGTAATATATTTTAAAAGGTGTTTTCTAATGAAGGCATTTGTAGTTTGCTAAATACTCAGTGTCTGATCCTGAAGTGTGGTACCATGTAGGACAGTGTTTCATATAATGTGATCCAAATCATGGCCATCTGATTAGAATCATTTAGGTCAGCAAACTTTGTAAAGAGCCAGGTATAATAAATATTTTCAGTTGTGACCTATAGACTGTCATTACTGCTCACCACTGCCCAATGGTATAGTATGAAAGCAGCCATAAATGATTCATAAACACATGCATGTGGCCCTGTGCTGATAAAACTTTATTTACACAAACAGGTTTTGTGCTGGATATGGTCCATAGACCATAGTTTGTGAACTAACTTAGGAAAGTGGTTTTCTTTCTTTTTTACTGAAACCCACAGTAAAAAATGCATCAAACCCAGCACTGACACACGGACACATAGAGAAGTAAGTAATGCACTCTGCTACTGTCTTTTCTCCTCTCCTCTTTCATTTAGTTTTTTAAAATGCTAATCCCATCCATTCTGGTGATTCATCACCTACAGATCAAAAAATATCCATTGCTTGTTAAAATGCAGATTCCCACAGCCTGCCAATTACAACCCCTCACCTAGGATTTTGAAGTGTTGGCCCAGATATTTACAGGTTTTCTTTAAGAGATCCCCAACTGATTCTTGTGCACACCAGGCTTATAAAGCTCCAGTCTGGTCTATCAGATGGAATTCTACACAGAAGTAAAATTAAAATTAAACCAAGTTGTCTTCTGCAAAACATTTGTATATTTTCTAAGGTGGCTTTCATTTTGGCTTGAATTCAACTTATGCATGATTTAGGACTTTTTTTTTTCCTTTTCTTCTTATGTCACTTTGAATTTCCAGCATCATGACAGAATTTTGTGTGTTTTTTATTTTAAAGAAGAAAGTGCAGGTCAAGCATTTTTCCATTTGTAATCTGTGTGATCACTACAACGTATACTGAAAAGGACATGAAGTTATTCAAAAGGAATACTTGGACCTTATTTGTTTTGTTGCTGTTAGAATTATACTAAATATCTTCAGTTCTGCCATGTAACTTGTGATTAAGTATTCCTTCCTCTGACAATTTCTTCTGGATGTGTTCCAACATCTTGAATTGGACTCGATGCCTTTCTGAGCTTTACCTCTGGATATAATGCTGTTAGAAGCTAAATTCTATTTGGTGTACAATAAGTGTCATTTTATTCAACTAACAAACACAGTTAATTGGCAGTGATGGTCACTGTAATTATATATAATGTGGTAAATCTTTTACCGGGCTTAAGATAACATACTCTATGCTCCAGAGTTTTGACACTTCATTTCTCTAACCCTTGACTTTCAAGAATCTCACTCTTGCCTGCAATCTTGTGGCTGCCGCCTCACAGTTCAGCATTCATTTCCTTTGTCTGCTCTGGTACAACAGAGCTGAAATTGGACAGTCCTCAGAGACCTCGAGTTCTGACATCTCCTTCCTTCCTTTACTTCGATTAGACTTGCACAGGGATGATAATGATGACTTGAAGAAAGGAGGAATTTCTTGGAGTTAGCAGGAATTCTGGAGGGAACCCGAGCCAGCCTTGTCTGCAAGACAGATGAACTGGCCTCCTCCCTACCCTTTCACCCCAGGCTGTTTTCCATTCCGGAATGATCAGAAAGCCGGCCAAGACCTGTCCCAGGCTGTGTAGACTTGAGCTGGGACGGAGGGGGCGGGGGCGGTGTGCACAGGGTGCACTGCTGTTCCAATTAGCACTCTCATTTTCCCCTGGCTTCTGGCCAGAGGGCTTCATCTCCCAGCACACTGCAAACACCAGAGTGACCGGTCAAGTGGGTTACCATGGACTTATCACAGCCTACCCTAAGGTGATGGTCAGTTATGTTTGAGGGTCGTTTTCAAGCAAGACGGAATCAGAAGTTGGAATGGAGGTTGGAACCAAATGAGCATTTTTATCCGGACTGGGAACTGCTTATCAAAATAGTTTTAGTTATCAAGCAAGCACAAAGTGCCTGGAAATGACGTTCCCGGTGAGGGGAAATGGTCCAGCTGTGCTTTTTTTGGCTTTCTCTCATCTGTGGAACAGGAAAAATATTAATCAATGGAAAAAATGCTCCCTTTCTGTTAATTTAACACATGAGTTTGTGATAGTGTGGGAAATAGTACTATCTAATGTGTTTACATCACCATTCTCTTACATGGATGGCAAAGAACTTTTGATTTGACTTAAGCCACACGTTTTGCACCTACAGTGATGTTTTATTTTCTCATTGGCTGAAAAAAATACGATAGAGAAAGTTCCAGGGTTCCCTGTGATCTTACAGTCATTGTGTTAGAATGGCTGAGGGAAGAGGCCCAGTGACCCTCTAACTCACACTGGGCAACACCTTTTTTCCCCATCAACAGGGAAGCAATTCGCAATTCAGGGCTTCCTCCTGAAACAAATTAGTGACACTTCTCCAAGAAGATAAAGAATAGCTCAAACAAGAGTGCCATGACTGGGGTTCGCAGCTTTCTCTGCCTCCTGTTTGAACTTTTAGTGAAGGATGACTTGCACACAACTGAACTAGCACACTGCGAGGGTCCAGCACAATGCATTTTCACTAAGCAAGCCTACCCGGGTAACCAACCATCTCCGTGCCTCTTTTGTTCCAGGTGATGAGGCTTCGCAAACTGGCTCAGCAGATTGCAAACTGCAAACAGTGCATCGAGCGGTCGGCATCACTCATCTCCCAAGCAGAACACTCTCTGAAGGAGAATGATCACGCGCGTTTCCTACAGACCGCTAAGAATATCACTGAGAGGTGAGTGCAGGGGCTGCTGGGAAATTCTCAGCGCCTGGGCTCCCGTGTCTGGGCCGTGATTGGTTGGCCTTGCCCTGCCTTGCTTTTGTTTGCATTTTCAAGGCTGGGTACCAGAGAGAATAGAGGCTTTGAGTTGCTTTGTTCCAGCTCAAAATGCTTCCCTTTGACCTGTCAAAGCCTTTTCAGTATCAGCCGGGAGTTCAAGGCCTTTGAAACAAGAGTCTGCCAGTTAGAAAGAATAAAATCTGCCTCCTTTTACTGGGGAAGAAAGCTTATGATGGCACAAAACTGCATTTACTGAGACTCTCAAACCTGATCTTATCATATACTTAATAATGAAGAATCAAAATGAAGACCAAAACATAAAAGGGAATCTTTTCTTCCATCTCAAGGCTTATCTAGTTTTAAAAACCACCCAGGTGTTGTTCTCTGTGAGTCCTGTTTTTATTTGGTTGAGAAGCTTTGCCTCTCCTCAAAGGTCAAGACCAACTCATGTGGCAGAGAGAGGACCCGACTGTCAACTTCATACCTCCTTCTTTGAAAATCTTCTTTATTCTATGGTGGGGGACATAAACATTACATGATTTGAAGGGACAGCTCAGCAGTGAAACTGACAGGGGTCACTGCGCCTTCAGTGCACATACTTGATAGGCATAAAATTACTCGCCTTCACTGATGCAAACACCTATAGCAATTCTTAGGGAGCCCAAGAAAAGCACCTCCCGCCACCTAAATGCATGACATCTCCAGCCAATGCCACTGACATTGACTTTTCATTCAGTGGAATTTTCAGAGTCAACTCACCTTTATCCAAAGCAATAATTGAAGCCTATCCCTGGAAGACCCCAGACAGCTCCTTCTTTCTGACCTTTATCCAGAAGCAGGGCTCTGCAAACTCTGCTTATAAAGGACCAGAGAGTAACTATGTTCGGCTATGAAGGTTATCTAGTCCCCATGACAACTACTCAACTCAGCCATGATAGGTCTCCAGCAGCCTAGTACAGACGCAAATGAACGAGCAACAGTGTGTTCCAATAAGACCACTGGCAAAAACAGGTGGCAGGTCAGATCTGGCCCTTGACCAGGGCTTCCCAGGTGGCGCTTAGTGGTAAAGAACCCACCCACCAATGCAGGAAACATGGGTTTGATCACTGGGTTGGGAAGATCCCTTGGAGAAGGGCATGGTAACCCAATCCAGTATTCTTGCCTAGAAAATCCCATGGACAGAAGAGCCTGGTAAACTATATTCCATGGGGTTGCAGAGAGTTAGACACAACTGAAGTGACTTAGCACACACACTGGACTTTGCCAGCCCTTGGCCTAGGGCAAAAAAATACTTACCATCTTCTGACCTGAATTTCTTCAGGGAAAGAGAAAGAAAACTACAGCTTATTGAGGGCTTGCTTATATTGCACACTGTGCTGATTCTCAAAATATCACACAGAGGTCAGCAGTGGTATTTCCGCTTCCAGTATCCCTTCAATAGAAGGAGGGTATAGTCTCTTTATGGCTCTAGTCTAGTATCCAGCCAGTTTCTTTGTGTTCTTTCTTCTTTTTGAGATTTCCTCTGCGACTGGTTAGATACTTATCTCTGCCAATGAACATGGATAGCAGCTGGTTATCATCCCTTTTATATCCTTAAAATGATCTCCTCCCTCCTCCAAAGGCAGCCAGCTTCTTTCCTCAGGACTCGTCAGTTCCAAGTGTTTAATTGTCTCCATTGCTCTCATCTGGACTGCTTCCAGGTGCCTGAAACATTCATGTTAAAGTTAAAAAACTGCAAACAGCACTAATACTCCAGTGCACCCAGGACACTCAAGTAGACAGCATTTACACTTACATCATGGTTTCCAACTGGGATCTACTAGTACTTTTCTCCAGCTATAAATTGTGCAATGTCCAGATGAAATGGCTAGTATGAGTTGAATTTCTCAGCACTTCTTAAAAGTCTGAGCCAGTCTAACATGGATAAATTCTCACCTAGCAGGAGAGAGAACATGTCCCTGTAACAGTTAAGATAGAATGTTCTGGAAGAAGATCTGCATTTGAAGTCTAACACAAGAGCATGGATGCCCACATGGCATCTCCCTTTGACCCAGCAGGTCATACCTGGACCCATTCAACTCTACCTCTCATAGGCTCATCTCGTCAAGAATAGAATCGTGACCCATTGCTCTTTCCACAAATGAATTTTACCATATATAGGGTTCACCAGAAAGTTCCTGTGGCTTATTCCATAACAACTTATGGAAACACCTGAATGAACTTATTGATCAATCCAATACTCTATTCTCAAGCCTCACTAATACATAATTTTTGGTGTGATTGTATGTGCACCTTGCTAACATGATGTTAAATAAGCAGAACTCTTCACTAAATCCATAAGAAACTTGGCATAGTACTTATGAAAAGTTTAAACTTCCATCAAGTTTGAATGCGTATTACCTGTAAAAATTTGCTAGGAGCCCTTGTCGCTCTGTTTCTTCATCCCATCTCTGTCTGTCTCTCTTTGTCAATCCTCTTGGTCAATTCTTGAGCCCTTTGCCTTTTCCAGCAACCAGAATGTGGTAAAAGGGCGATGACCTTGAACTTGTAATTTGGAAACCTGGGTTCAAATCCTAGCACTGTCACCTTTTAACTGTGATTCTTTGGGTTTGTCCAAGAGCTATTTTTGACTCAGAAAACCGGGCTCCTAATAGCTACCTCTATCTACAGTTGTGATAACATTGCTGGCCACTCCTATAAACATGTCTTTGGTGTTGTAGATACTCCACAATGTTCCTTGGATTTGTGTTTTCATATTACTTAACATTCTTCTCTAAAACGTGACTTCATAGCTCTGTTCCTGTCTGTCTGCCTTGGCACCTGTGTACTTGTAAACCATCTTTACTCTTCTAGTCAAGGGTAGAATGACCACAGGAAACTTAATACTGCAGGCCTTCCTCAGGTTAGAATTGGATGCAATTTTTCTGCATCCTTACATCACTTAAAGTACATATGTTTGCCTACAAGCTGAATCAGACTGCAGAAAGATTTTTCAATTCAGAAACATGAAAAAAAAACCCAATAGGGGAGAGAGCCTTGAGTTTTATATTGTAAGAGATGCATATGCTTTAGAATCAAGCCCTTGGCTCTCTGCTAATTGCTCAGGAGTAGTGCCGACTCACTGAAAAAGGCCCTGATGCTGGGAAAGATTGAGGGCAGGAGGAGAAGGGGGTGGCAGAAGATGAAATGGTTGGATGGTATCATCAACTCAATAGACATAAGTTTGAGCAAACTCTGGGAGTTTGCTCTGAGGGACAGGGAACCTTGGAGTGCTGCAGCCCATGAGGTTACAAAGAGTCGGGCATGACTAAGCAACTGAACAACAGTAGTGACAGCTGGCATTTGGGGCTGCTCCCTGATACTTACAGTTTCCTCATGTGCTCCCAGTGGGCAAGACCCCCAGTCATCTTGTTTTCACCATGAAGGCCCCATGACACAGCAAGCTGCCTGATCTGAATGAATGCCTGAAGACATCTATAAAACAGGGTGATTATTCATTCCTACCTAATACAGTTCCTGTAGGGATAAAATGAAATAATTTAACAAAGATATTAACTGAGATCCTGTCTCAAGGTAAATGCACAACAAATGCTAATTTCCCTCCTTCCCACTCACTAAATGGATCCAAATGGATTGTATAATGGACTATATTCTCAAGCCTTGCTAATATATCATTCTTGGAGTGGTTTTTTGTATACTTTTCTAAAATTATGTTAAATAAGCAAAATTCTTTACTCAATCTAAGCCTAAGAAAGTTGGTGTACTATTTATGAGACATCTAAAATTAAAATCGCATTTAGCAGCAAATTATCTGTATCAAGGGGCTTCCCTGGTGGCTCAGCAGTAAAGAATATGCCTGCAAGGCAGGAGATGCAGGAGCCAAGGGTTCGATCCCTGGGTCGGGAAGATCCCCTTGAGAAGGGAATGACAACCCACTCCATTATTCTTGCCTGGAGAATCCCATGGACAGAGGAGCCAGGCTGACTTCCATCCCTAGGAGGGACTTAGATTCTATCAGATGAAGTCTTTGTCCCACACTACAGTGGGGCAATTCAAGGATCCAAAAGACTTCCCCAGAATACAAAACCGAGAATGCCAGTCATCCACTGGAAAAATGTCATTTCATCATAAGAATCAGAGTGCATCTGATGAGTGATTTTTGAAATGTGTTCTACTGGGTGTTAATTGGTCTGAAAACAACAAGGCTCCAGAGTCAAATGCATTTGGTAAATCCTGAGTTGATGAAAGTAAGCCACATTTTGTTACTATGAGACCTCACCAGGTTTTCCCATGGTGATGTGCATCATAGCCCACCGACCTGTGAGGGACCCATTTCAATTCCATTGTCAGGGGTCAGGCATGTGGGCAATATTAAGGGAGCAGGGTAGAGAGCCTTCCCCATTGACTGTTTGGCGGAAATGTTGTAAGCACTGTAGCTCTAGACATGTATTCCTTCCACAACACTGGCCCCAAGTGGCTCCTAGCAACTGAGTGTCATGGAGATTAGGGGCATCAAAGTCAAAATACAAAGAGGAGGTAGGGACTTCCTTGATGGCCCAGTCGCTAAGACTCTGTGTTCTCAATGCAGGGGGCCCAGGTTCAATCCCTGGTCAGGGAACAAGATCCCACATGCTGCAGCTAAGACTTGGTGCAGCCAAATGAATTAATTTTAAAAAAATAGGAAGAGGAAGTAATGTGCATCCCACCCTATGAGGCATCAAGGTAGGATGCAATACCCTTATTTCCTCCAGCATGGTAAGGGCTTGACACACACATACCTATAAGCATGTGCACACATATTCCCATACAGAGAGAGAGAGAGAGAGAGAGAGAGACATGACTAAAAGCACAGAACTGAGAAAGTAGTATAGTCTGAGGGCCCTGGTGGATTTGGGCAATTTATCTGAAAGGCCAAAAGATGGGCAACAAGGATTTGGGGAATAAAAACATGGCCTAAAATGTTGAATTTGGCAGATCTCCACTCCCCTGTCACTCCAGATAAGAACTTGAAATTGTAGCCAAAGATAAATATCTTTCCTTCCATCAAAAAAATAATGTGTAGGTGTTAAAAGCTGCAGTCATCTCCCAAGAGTCTTTTTGTCAGTCTTTGCCCCCAAGGCTTAGGAACTTTCATTCTTTTTGTTCCCACTCTATCAAATCCCCACCATCAAGATGGCATGCATTGGGCTTCCCTGGTGGCTCAGTGGTAAAGAATCTGCCTGCCAATGAAGGAGACACAAGTTCGATCCCTGGTCTGGAAATAGCCCACAGGCCATGGGGCAACTAAACCTGTGCTCCACAACTACTCAGCCTGTGCCTAGAGCCTGGGAACCACAACTATTGAAGCCTGCACGCCCTATAGCCCATGCTCTGCTATACAGCCCATGCTCCCCAACAAGAGAAGCCACTGCAGTGAGAAGCCTGTGCACTGCAACAGAGAATATCCCCTGCTCGCCACAGCTAGAGAAAAGCCCACATAGAAACAAAGACCCAGCACAGCCAAAAAATAAATAGAATTATTTTTTAAAAAGGATGGCAGGCATTGTCAACAATGTCCCTGACTAAAGCATGGTTTAGTTGATTATTTCTGGACAACAGAACCAGGAGAAACTTGGCAATGAAATCTATTTTGGATGAACGTGAACAGAAGCTGGTGCCATAGGACAGGGGAAGTACCAGCTCGAGATTATCTGTTCAGAGCATTTGAGATCCTCTAACTTGGTGTGCACAAGGTCTGTGCCACATGGGAAGAGCAGAGAAGCACAACAGAAAGTTCAGTGCTTGCTTCATAATAGCTTGGCACACTTCTCCCTGTTGGACATCATAAAATAGAAATAACTGGGGTTTCACTTTGAAATTTTTATTTGGGGAGTTCAAATGGCACTGCAGCATTTCTTTGTACTTTTCTGCATGGATGCAAATATTTGGGGCTCTTCAGTAAATGACATAATTGGAGGGCTTACTCAATATGCATTGAATAGTTGTTGACTAATCCTAAGATCTGAGTTTGAAGGAGTTTTATGATAATAGGTCATAAGGAAAGCATTTCTTAAGTTCAGTTTGACCATGTGTGAAAATTGCCTAGCAACCATTCCTTTATCCATGAGTCTGAATTAGCTCTTGTCATAATAATTAGTCTAGTTCTCTTTGGTACAATAATTAGCTAATAAAATCACACAACTCTGCTATCTACTGTTTCTTGGTGAAAAGCTAGAGTGGTGAATTTAGATTCTCCATCTTCATTCAAACACTTGAAACTTTTCTTTCCAGGGTTTAGGCCTCTTCAAACTTTCATCTGTGGACCTCAGTACCATTCCAGTTATGACACTGTTGATTGTCCTCTCTACTTCCCTCCCTCTGTAGCATTGAATATGTGCCAGAAGTACAATTATAGAAACTTTATTTCTAAGGATTTCAAGCATTTCACAGGACTTTTTCTTAATCAAGGTAAATTTTGCATAACATAAAATTAACCATTTTAAAGTGAACAGTTTATTAGCATTCAGTACATTCACAACAGTGTACAATTGCTGCCTCTATCAAATTCCAAATGATTTTCCTCACCCCAAAAGAAAACCCCACACCCATTATGTAATCACTCCCTACTGTCCCCTTGCCCCCAACCCCTGGCAACCGCCAGTTTACTTTCTATCTCAACAGAGTTGCCTGCTATGGACATTTCATGTAACTGCATCATACAAGATGTGGCCTTTTGTCTCTGGCTTCTTTCACTTAGCATAATACTTTCAAGGCTCGTCCACGTCATAGCATCTAACAGTATCTCATTCCCTTTTATGACTAAATAATATTCCATTGTATAGACATGCCCACAGATGTAATTTTTATAACCAAGATATATTTCTTTATAAAATCCAAAACTTTAAGAGCCATTAAGAGATGTAAGAAGAGATCTACCTCATAGAGTAACCTGGCTGAAATTTTTCTAGGCTAAATGGAAGAGTACAGACCTAGAATTCTCTTCCTGGCTGCTGCCAGCTAGCTTTATGGCCTTGTATACATGAGCGTAAGTGCCCTTAATTAGAAAATAAGTAACTAGGTAAAGGTTGTTTCTTTGCTCAAAATTTCCTAGCATGCTACACATAATAGGCCCTTGGTGGTGTTTGTTTAATGTCCTGAAATACCAGAATCAACAAGATTATGAGTCTAGCATAGTTTGATGCACTCAGAAGTGGTTTACATCATCCCATAATTTTCTTGTTCTTAGAAGGATCACTTGTATTCTTTAATGAGTCAAAATGGTCTGCTATTGATAACTTTTCCAATCAATGTGACAGTCCATTGCAGGAGATTGATACATACCAATAGCTTGCTTTATAGAGTATACATGAGAAGTCTAACTAGCAACCCTAATGAAGAAGACAAACGGTGGATCCATCAGTGAAATGTGTGAGAAAGCTCATACATATTTTCTACGGCATCTGCTGGGAATATGGTACAAGAAAATGAGGACAGGGAGAATGAAAACGAGCCAGACCAAAACTCCTTTTTTAATGTTTATTTTAGAGGGAGGCTAGTCATTGATTAAACTAATCCAATATCTGGGAACATTCTTTTTTAATCTTCACTTTGCCTTTTATGCAGCTTGAAATTTGGGAGGCTCCTCTTTGAAGTAGAGCAGGGCCGGGTCTGAAAGGAACAAACAGTTTCCCAGACAGATGTGTGAAGAAATGCCTGGGGCCGTGTGCTTCTTGCTTGGGTTAGATGTGCGGGGGCCAGGCAGTTACATACACAGCAATGTGAAATATGAATATTCTTTCGCCTCCATGGGGAATTTTTTTCCGATAGTAAAAAGGAAGGGAGGAAGCCATTCTGCTGTTTTCCCACGTCCTCTGCCTTCTCTTGAAGCTTGTGCTCATTTGCATGTGTTGCTGCTTGTGCCATTCCGAGATTCTTTTTAAGGCTCATGTATAAAAATGGCACTGGTTTTTGTGGTTTTTTTTGACATTTAAAAAAAATTATTTTTAATTGAAGTACAGCAGATTTACAATGTTGTATTTATTTCTGTTGTACAGCAAAGTGACTCAGTTACATATGTATATATTTTTTCATATTCTCTTCCATTATGGTTTATGTTTATATTTTTTCATATTCTCTTCCATTATGGTTTATCACACAGTATTGAATATTCTACAATTCTCTGTGCTATACAGTAGGACCCTGTCATTTATCCATCCTATATATGAGCTTACATCAATAACACTATTTTTAAATGATATTTCTTTTCCTTTTATTTTTTCATTCCTATGCAATGATGGTAAAAGCCGACTTGACATTTCTAAAAAATTGTTTTGTTTCAATTACAGAGTCTCCATGGCAACAGCATCATCCCAGGTCCTCATTCCTGAAATCAACCTCAATGACACATTTGACACCTTCGCCTTAGATTTTTCCCGAGAGAAGAAATTGCTAGAATGTCTGGATTACCTTACAGGTATTGTCTTTGGTGTCTTCTTTAATACCAGGTACATTCAATGATGCAAAACTTTGCCACTAGATGAGTTTCCTAAAACCAGAGGTGTGGACTTCTGGTGAGGAATGAAGTCTAATATTCCTGTAAAAAATATTTGATATTCCTTTTTTTTTTCTAAGCAAAATAATACAGCCCAAGATTCATTGGGGACAGAGGCAAAAAGACAATCTAGGTCACTAAAAGCACACTTACCACCATTTTTTCTCAGAGTATGGGTACCACACATGATACTTCTGTCAGCCAGTACAGGGTTAGCGTGGCTGTTTTCCATTTCATGTCCACAAGGCAGATGACTCTCACAGTACCTTGGCCAAGAAAAATGTGGCAGCTAACTCTGATGGGGTATCTACCCTGCTCCACCTCTTGGTGTTTAACCTTCACAACATCGAATTGAGGTCAGGAGGTATTATAATCCTCATTTTGCAAACAGTAGAGGTCATGCATCTTGCTGGAGGTCAGATGAGCTAGGGAGAGGCAGAATTGGGATATACCTCAGGTCTGTACACACTCCAAAGACCTCCGCCTCTTTCTACTAAAAGACTGGATTTCATCTTGGCAAAGGTCACCATAGCAAATGTCCCCCAGATCACAGTAGGATTCCTGGTGCCATGTTTCAGTTCTGTGGTTTCTGGCAGGCTTTTTCTTGGGGGTCAAGCTTAAAAAACAAAATCAGCCATAATACAAGAAAACCTTAGGCTACTCCTAGCCCTAACCATGCTCCCAAATTTTTCTTTGTTGTCAACCCCTGGGCTTCCCAGGTAGCTCAGTGTAAAGATACCACCTGCCAATGCAGGAGACTCGGTTCAATCCCTGGGTTGGGGTGGTCCCCTGGAGAAGGAAATGGCAACCCGCTCCAGTATTTTTGCCTAGAGAATCCATGGACAGAGGAGCCTGGTGGGCTATAATCCATGGGATCACAAAAGAGTTGGACATGACTGAGCAATTATACAACTAAAGCAAGAACAGACATGATAGAATGTGGACTGAGTAGACAACTTTATCTGTGTTGTCCAAGGCTGCAGATGCCTGTGACTTCAGAGAAGCTCTGTGTACACAGTGAAGCCAGGTGTGCACTGAACTTAGGATCTACCACCTTCAAGAGACCACATCCTTAACTGAGCACATCAGTGTCTCCACTCTCATCGTGTATGTGTGTGTGAGAGCGAGAGAGAGTGTGCGTGCACATACATGCAGCTGGGAAAAGGGAAGCAGGAGAGAGGGAGCATTGGGTAATGGGTATTTTTCTAGTCTATGGTTAGAAAGCAGACTTGTATATTAAAGGGTGCTGTACCCAGAAGACCAATTTTTTCCTTACCTGGACCCAAGGTGTTATTTTTTAGCCTTTGTGCATCTGCAAGGGAGGCAAGTCACTCCAGAAACATCTTATCGTAGGGAATTCTTTCAAACCATATAATTCCTAGGAAGAAGGGAAGAAATTGACTCAGAAAGCATGTCCAGTAAGGAATCAAACTTGATTTTAGCCACTCATGGATATAACTCTGAGATTTATCTAAACTAACACTATTCCATAGAATTTTCTAAGATGGTATGAACAGTCTCTATCCACACTGTCCAGTCAAGTACCTGCTAGCCACATAGGGTTATTGAAAATTTGACATGTGCTGAGTTTTTACGTGTAGTTTGCTTTAATTAAAATTTAATTGCAATGTCAAGAGCCACATGGAGCTCATGACTACTAAACTGGACCATTCAGGTCAGTCTTTCTGGCACTGAAATGCTTTATATTATAGCATGCTATTAAATAAAAGTCTCCTTTATTCTTGTATCATGTGGGAATGGGTGTGTTTGCAACAAGAGAAAATCCAGTGAGCAGTGACTGAACCCCTCAGAGAGGATTCCTATCACAGAAAACAGGACACCAGAGGTGTGCCACTTATGGCTGGACAGCAGTTCTGTGATGACTTCAGACACCAGGCTCTCTTTTTCTGCTTTGCTATCCTCATCTTGCCACATGATTCCATAACGACTCCACCTCCAAGCATTATGCCCAAGTTACAGACAAAAAGAAAGGGACAAGAGGGGAAATGATAACCAAAAGCTCTGTCTACCAGGTTTGTCTTTATTTAGGAAAACCAAAACCTTGTTCAGCAGACAGACCAATCCAGGGCTTCCCTGGTGGTCCAGGGGTTAAGGATCGCCTGCCAACGCAGAGGACATGGGTTCAATCCCTGCTTCTGTAGGATCCCACATGCCACATGGCAAAGAAGTCCATGTGCCTCAACTACAGAAGCCCATGAGCCCTAGCACCTGTGCTCCACAACAAGAAAAGCTACTGCAATGAGAAGCCTGTGCTCCGCAAATAGAGAATAGCCCCTGCTCACTGCAACTAGAGAAAGCCCCTGTGCGGAAATGAAGACCCAGTAGAGCCAAAAATAATAAGTAAATCTTTTTTTAAAAAAGTGAAAAAGACACATCCAGGAAATTTCCACTTCTGTCTTATGGGCCAGATCCATGTTGCAAGGTCATGCCCAAGGGCAAAGACAACTGCAAAATGTTTGGCTGGGCATGTGGCCATTTCTGCACAAAATCAGTGCCTTATTGATAAGAGTGTGTCCTCCCCCTTTCCCAATAGTTGTTTAATAGCATTTCAGGAAACGTATGCCCATTCTCATCTGTGTGTGAATGCCAAGGTACTGACTGCAGGGGAAATTGTGACCTTAGTTTGCACTGACTTGTAATGTGTACACCATATATCATCCCAATGACTGTTTATGCCAAACGAGAGACCATATGGGGTACCTGTTATTATGCCTTCTTAGCTGTCAACCTCCAATACAAATTTGGACCATTTCTAGACATAACATCAATCCTGGCCATAACACACAATGCTTGGCTGATATTGCCAAGTCCAAATAGTTTATCAGACATTTGTAAGCAGGAAATGAAGTGTTTGTGAAGTATTAGCCCACCATTGCTTGTGTCCTGTTTATGATAGAAGCAAGAAAATAACATTCATGGGACCAGTTGCGTGAATATTGAAATTGGCAGCCCGCTGCTGTTCTCATTTACAGTAAATTGGATATTGACTTTTTAGGACAAAGCTATTGGCTTTATAATCAAAACAGGGTTAGCCTGCCTGACTATGAAAACAAGATTTTTTTTGCCCCTGACATGCCTCTAAATGATATGTCAAGTGAATAAGCCAAAGAGGTGACATTTCCTCTCTGATTACAGCTACAGCCATGTGTCTCCCAGCTACCTGCCTATTTCCAACACTTTTCTTTATATGTAATCATATATAGCAGTGCAGAAAAAAACAAATCTCTCTACAGTAGTTGACAGAGAAATAATTCCAGGAACTATTTAGATGATGGGAGAATAAATATTTCTCCACTGATCCATGCAGGGTGATCCCACACTAACAGGGACCACACATACAGTAAAAAGCATGTTTTATGATGCAGCTGGGCCTCCCCTGTAGAAGGTCATCTCTTCATCCAAGTCACAGCACATGACATCTTGCACGTGGATACTTTGGGAGACAGATATATCAAGTCATATCGCAGAAAGAATGCTTTAAATGGGCTCTGTAGAGTCCTTTGATTTTACTGAACAACTTTTTTTTCAAGTTATCTTTTTTAAAAATTGTATTTTTTTTCAAGTACAATTGATTCACAATGTTGCATTAGTTTTAGGTGTACTGCAAAGTGATCCAGTTATACATATACATATATCCACTCTTTTTAAAATTCTTTTCCATTATGGTTTATCACAGGATATTGAGTATATTTCCCTGTGCTCTACAGTAGGACCTTGCTGTTTATCTACTCTAAAAGTAATAGTTTACATCTGCTAATCCCAAACTCCCACTCCATCCCTCTCCCACCCCTTGGCAACCACAAGTCTGTTCTCTATGTCTGTGAACCTGTTTGTTTCATAGATTGTTTCATTTATGTTATATTTTAGATTCCACATATAAATGATATCATGGTATTTTTTTCCATATGGCACTTAGTATGATAATCTCTTAAATCCATGGCACATGGCATTATTTCATTCTTTTTAATGGCTGTGTAGTATTTCTTACTGCACACCTTAATGCAGTGACTGCTGCATGTAAGTGCTCTACAGTGTTCGTGGAATTCAATAACCAATAGACTAAGCTGGGTTACCTGACTTTATGTTGCAGACATAAAAGTCAGTTGGCTTCATATAATATTTGTCCTGCATGTATCTTCAGGTGGCAAAGTGAAGACTACTAAAACAATCAAAATTTTAAATTTTACCATTTTCATAAACTTTGCTCCCTCCTCAGGTTTCTTTAGGAGTCATCCATCCTAACCAGAGTTTCAAGCAGTAAAGAATTCTCTTAACAGTGTAAGCAAACATGTCTCCTCATCTGTCGGATGCAGATTATTTCTCCTTTTGAATTTAGGTTCTGGTGTACAGTAGAATGAAAATAAAGGCCTAGATCGATTCTTTAAACCAGGGCTCAGCAAACTTTGACTATAAAGGGCCAGATAGTAAATATTTTAGGCTCTGCAGGACATATGGTCACAACTATTCAACTCTGCTATTGCACAAAGGCAGCCAGAGACAATACGTAAAGGAATGAGCCTGGCCGTGTTCCAATAAAACTTTTTTTTTTTTTTTTTTTTTTTTTTTAATTTTTTTTATTAGTTGGAGGCTAATTACTTCACAACATTTCAGTGGGTTTTGTCATACATTGATATGAATCAGCCATAGATTTACACTTATTCCCCATCCCGATCCCCCCT
The DNA here is from genome assembly GCF_019320065.1 of Cervus canadensis. NCBI lineage: Eukaryota > Metazoa > Chordata > Mammalia > Artiodactyla > Cervidae > Cervus > Cervus canadensis. The sequence goes on from NC_057419.1 coordinate 15,931,147, forward strand.
CCCACCTCCCTCTCCACCTGATTTCTCTGGGTCTTCCCAGTGCACCAGGCCCGAACACTTGTCTCATGCATCCAGCCTGGGCTGGTGATCTGTTTCACCCTAGATAATATACATGTTTCGATGCTGTTCTCTCGAAACATCCCACCCTCACCTTCTCCCACAGAGTCAAAGTCTGTTCTGTACATCTGTGTCTCTTTTTCTGTTTTGCATATAGGGTTATCGTTACCATCTTTCTAATTCCATATATATGTGTTAGTATGCTGTAATGTTCTTTATCTTTCTGGCTTACTTCACTCTGTATAAGGGGCTCCAGTTTCATCCATCTCATTAGGACTGATTCAAATGAATTCTTTTTAATGGCTGAGTAATATTCCATGGTGTATATGTACCACAGCTTCCTTATCCATTCATCTGCTGATGGGCATCTAGGTTGCTTCCATGTCCTGGCTATTATAAACAGTGCTGCGATGAACATTGGGGTGCACGTGTCTCTTTCAGATCTGGTTTCCTCAGTGTGTATGCCCAGAAGTGGGATTGCTGGGTCATATGGCAGTTCTATTTCCAGTTTTTTTAAGGAATCTCCACACTGTTTTCCATAGCGGCTGTACTAGTTTGCATTCCCACCAACAGTGTAAGAGGGTTCCCTTTTCTCCACACCCTCTCCAGCATTTATTGCTTGTAGACTTTTGGATAGCAGCCATCCTGACTGGCGTGTAATGGTACCTCATTGTGGTTTTGATTTGCATTTCTCTAATAATGAGTGATGTTGAGCATCTTTTCATGTGTTTGTTAGCCATCTGTATGTCTTCTTTGGAGAAATGTCTGTTTAGTTCTTTGGCCCATTTTTTGATTGGGTCATTTATTTTTCTGGAATTGAGCTGCAGGAGTTGCTTGTATATTTTTGAGATTAATCCTTTGTCTGTTGCTTCATTTGCTATTATTTTCTCCCAATCTGAGGGCTGTCTTTTCACCTTACTTATAGTTTCCTTTGTAGTGCAAAAGCTTTTAAGTTTCATTAGGTCCCATTTGTTTATTTTTGCTTTTATTTCCCATATTCTGGGATGTGGGTCATAGAGGATCCTGCTGTGATTTATGTCGCAGAGTGTTTTGCCTATGTTCTCCTCTAGGAGTTTTATAGTTTCTGGTCTTACATTTTAGATCTTTAATCCATTTTGAGTTTATTTTTGTGTATGGTGTTAGAAAGTGTTCTAGTTTCATTCTTTTACAAGTGGTTGACCAGTTTTCCCAGCACCACTTGTTAAAGAGGTTGTCTTTTTTCCATTGTATATCCTTGCCTCCTTTGTCAAAGATAAGGTGTCCATAGGTTCGTGGATTTATCTCTGGGCTTTCTATTCTGTTCCATTGATCTATATTTCTGTCTTTGTGCCAGTACCATACTGTCTTGATGACTGTGGCTTTGTAGTAGAGTCTGAAGTCAGGCAGGTTGATTCCTCCAGTTCCATTCTTCTTTCTCAAGATTACTTTGGCTATTCGAGGTTTTTTGTATTTCCATACAAATTGTGAAATTATTTGTTCTAGTTCTGTGAAAAATACCGTTGGTAGCTTGATAGGGATTGCATTGAATCTATAGATTGCTTTGGGTAGAATAGCCATTTTGACAATATTGATTCTTCCAATCCATGAACACGGTATGTTTCTCCATCTGTTTGTGTCCTCTTTGATTTCTTTCATCAGTGTTTTATAGTTTTCTATGTATAGGTCTTTTGTTTCTTTAGGTAGATATACTCCTAAGTATTTTATTCTTTTTGTTGCAATGGTGAATGGTATTGTTTCTTTAATTTCTCTTTCTGTTTTTTCATTGTTAGTATAAAGGAATGCAAGGGATTTCTGTGTGTTAATTTTATATCCTGCAACTTTACTATATTCATTGATTAGCTCTAGTTAGTTCTAGTAATTTTCTGGTAGAGTCTTTAGGGTTTTCTACGTAGAGGAATGTCATCTGGCAAAACTAGTGAGAGTTTCACTTCTTCTTTCCTATTCTGGATTTTCCTTTTATCTTTTCTTGCTCTTGATTGCTGTGGCCAAAACTTCCAACACTATGTTGAATAGTAGTGGTGAGAGTGGGCACCCTTGTCTTGTTCCTGATTTCAGGGGAAATGCTTTCAATTTTTCACCATTGAGGGTGACGCTTGCTGTGGGTTTGTCATATATAGCTTTTATTATGTTGAGGTATGTTCCTTCTATTCCTGCTTTTTGGAGAGTTTTAATCATAAATGAGTGTTGAATTTTGTCAAAGGCTTTCTCTGCATCTACTGAGATAATCATATGGTTTTTATCTTTCAATTTGTTAATGTGGTGTATTACATTGATTGATTTGCGGATATTGAAGAATCCTTGCATTCCTGGGATAAAGCCCACTTGGTCGTGGTGTATGATTTTTTTAATATGTTGTTGGATTCTGTTTGCTAGAATTTTGTTAAGGATTTTTGCATCTATGTTCATCAGTGATATTGGCCTGTAGTTTTCTTTTTTTGTGGCATCTTTGTCAGGTTTTGGAATTAGGGTGATGGTGGCCTCATAGAATGAGTTTGGAAGTTTACCTTCTTCTGCAATTTTTTGGAAGAGTTTGAGTAAGGTAGGTGTTAGCTCTTCTCTAAATTTTTTGGTAGATATCAGTGTGAAGCCATCTGGTCCTGGGCTTTTGTTTGCTGCGAAATTTTTGATATACCAGTTTCGATTCCTTGGCTTGTGATGGGTCTGTTAAGATCTTCTATTTCTTCCTGGTTCAGTTTGGAAAGTTATCCTTTTCTAAGAATTTGTCCATTTCTTCCAAGTTATCCATTTTATTGGCATAGAGCTGCTGGTAGTAGTCTCTTATGATCCTTTGTATTTCAGTGTTGTCTGTTGTGATCTCTCCATTTTCATTTCTAATTTTGTTAATTTGGTTCTTCTCCCTTTGTTTCTTAATGAGTCTTGCTAATGGTTTGTCAATTTTGTTTATTTTTTTCAAAAAACCAGCTTTTAGCTTTGTTGATTTTTGCTATGGTCTCTTTAGTTTCTTTTGCATTTATTTCTGCCCTAATTTTTAAGATTTCTTTCCTTATACTAACCCTGGGGTTCTTCTTTTCTTCCTTCTCTAGTTGCTTTTAGGTGTAGAGTTAGGTTATTTATTTGGTTTTTTTCTTGTTTTCTTGATGTAAGCCTGTAATGCTATGAACCTTCCCCTTAGCACTGCTTTTACAGTGTCCCATAGGTTTTGGGTTGTTGTGTTTTCATTTTCATTCATTTCTATACATATTTTGATTTCTTTTTTGATTTCTTCTATGATTTGTTGGTTATTCAGAAGTGTGTTATTTAGCCTCCATGTGTTTGAATTTTTAACAATTTTTTCCTGTAATTGAGATCTAATTTTACTGCACTGTGGTCAGAAAAGATGACTGGAATGATTTCAATTTTTTTGAATTTTCCAAGACCAGATTTATGGCCCAGGATGTGATCTATTCTGGAGAAGGTTCCGTGTGCACTTGAGCAAAAGGTGAAGTTTTGCATTGTTTTGGGGTTGAAATGTCCTATAGATATCAATTAGGTCTAGCTGGTTCCATTGTGTCATTTAAGGTTGTGTTTCCTTGTTAATTTCTGTTTTAGTTGATCTAATCCATAGTTGTAGGTGGGGTATTAAAGTCTCCCACCTATTTTTGTGTTACTTATTAATTTTCCTTTTCATACTCGTTAGTGTTGCGTAAATATTGCGGTGCTCCCTATGTTGGGTGGCATACTATATTGTATAATTGTTATATCTTCTCTTTTGGATTGAGCCTTTGATCATTATATATGTCCTTCTTTGTCTCTCACATCCTTTATTTGAAAG